>NC_055973.1:10777359-10854859 GCF_018492685.1 Alosa sapidissima | reverse complement strand
AAAATACAACTGAGTAATTGTGAACATTACTGACTCTTGCGTGCTTTAGTGGGAACCTTTCCATTTGCCTAGTTGTGCACAACCCTGGGGTGGAAAACTGTGGAGAAGATATCTGAGAGAGAAGACATATAATTGAGACTGGCAGATGTAGCACTTTGAGAATTCAATATGTCTCCTGTCGAGATCTTTCCAAACAAATTGCACAATGCATTTTGTCAAAGAACACAAAAAGTAAACCAAACACTAAACAAACACATACAAAAAAAAATATCTCATCAGCCATCCGTCACAACAACCATGAGAGATGCTCATTAAGCCTAGCATGGTGTAGTACAAGGTGATTTGGGCAATTAAGGTAGCATGGCAGTTTCTCCCGAATTAGTGCTGAGCGCACAAACGTGTGTAGAGGGGTGATGGGTAGGGGTGGGCTTCCTTGTCAAGTATTCCCAAAGACGCAAGGCCTATGTCTGGGAGATGATTAGCATTCTGCCTAGAGGGTAGTGTGCCACTGTAAAAGTTGTTTCTGCCTCCCCTCACACTCCCCCTGTCTGGGCCGTTTAGAGACGTTAATTGAGCTAACCACGGGGAGCAGCAAATTGCCTGTTCCACTTACAGCTGACACGGCACCCTTTCAGAGAGCTAGCACATGACTGGGACATTTTCTCGACTCTCCTGAAGGGGAGTCTGAGTTTGCAAAGTGTTTGGGTAATTTGGTTTTCTAATTTCAGTGCTCTTTTCTCGGGATCTAGTATTAATAGGCCAATGAAAGATAGTTCGCCTCATCGTCATTTAATTATTCTTATATAACGACATGCACAAAGTGAGGAGTGAGCAAACCGGAGGTTTGGTGAAGATTAGACGGAAAGCATAAGCACATCTGGGGGCAGAGGATCAAAGTGTGACAAGCTTCATCAGTGTGTAATACTAAATGTGTCAGTACTCGCTGCCAACTGAAGGGAAGCCTACTGCAGACAAACAAACTAAAACCGGAACAGAGAAACAAACAAACTCGTATGTACACACAGAGAGACAGAGAGACATAAACATACAAAACGCTCATGCAGAGAGCTGCAAATGTGCCCATCTAGTCCAGGCCCACAGCCCATGCGTTCATTTGCCATCGCTGCTCACATCACTCTCCAGATCACCTGTCATCATTAAGTTACCGTGCTGACAGGAGGAGAAAACGAGTGAGGGAGAGAGAGAAGGAGACAGACAGAGAGCAATAGAGAGAGGGGAGAAAGAAAGAAAGGGAAAGAGAGAGAGAGCTCAGTTTCAAAAAGAGAGTGACTCAGTGCCTCAGCATCAAAGTCAGACCCAAGACTAAACACATAGGAGGGAAAGCCTCAGACATCACCATTAATAAAAGCCAGGGGAGTTAGCAAAAGTGCTGCTGGACACGTGGGTCAAAGCCTGCAAATGTGATGCAGCCATGGCAAAGCACCCTCAACCATCTCCATAATCATCCCTGAACACTGACACTGCTGTATGAAAATAAAAAAATGTGAATTTAAATAGGAGTGTTGTATAACTCTCTCAGCTCTACAGAAGTGGCACTGTTACAGTAAGCTGAACTCACGCTGAACTTCTCTCACACTGATCTTTACTGTAGGGCAGCCTGCTAGTGGTCAGCAGGGGGAAGTGAGCCTGACCGGTGCACTGGTGTGGAGTGTATGTGTGTGTGTGTGTGTGTGTGTTTGGAGTGTGTGTGTGTGGAGTGTGCATGTGTGTGTGTGTGTGTGGAGTGTGTGTGTGTGTGTGTGTGTGTGTGTGTGTGTGTGTGTTTGTGTGTGTGTGTCTGTTGCGCGTGAACCTTGGCAGCAGGTCCATCGCTGCAGCGTGCTCGTCACTGATGCGAGAGTGCCAGGCTTGAGTCCCAGCTGTCTCTGCTCACTCTCTCGATGCTTTGGCGCAGTGCTTCAGTCGGTGCCAGCAAGAGATTTGGTGGCAATTTCAGTGAGGCTTCTGACATCACTGGAGGCGGCCTGGTTTGTTTCTGCTTCTCTAGCTCAATTCCAGCTGAAGTATCATGAGGCAGGAAATAGGAGTTTGAGTGTGTGTGTATGTCTGTTTGTTTTGTGTGTGTGTGTGTGTGTGTGTGTGTGTGTGTGTGTATGTGTGTACAGGGCCGAGACTGAGAAACAGCAGGAGAGCATGGGCATTATTATTTCGTCTACCACAGTGACTAACGGATTCAAATTTGTTCATTGGCCTTATACTGTTCAAATCATGTGTATGTTCCTGTGCGCCTAGCAAGCACGTGTGCTGTGCGCACACAAAAATGGCAGTCCTCTCTCGCGCGCTTGCTGCGATGGGCTTATTTCCAGATATTCACGCTCATCAGCCCCGATTAGCTCCCGGAGACGTGGCATGCCGTTAATGTCAGCCCACGACATGGCATCAACATAATTCCATCCATACAGTACAGTCAGAGGAGACTCAAGACTAATGCTTCACACTGGTGCTATTTTATCCCTCTCTTTCCTCCTCTCTCCTCCGTCATAATCTATCAGTCTATGTATGTTACTCTCTCTCTCTCAATTATCTTTTTCTTTTTCAGTCTCTCTCTCAATCTTCTTTTCCTTTATCTTAGTTTCTTTCTCTTCATCCCCCTCCCTCACTTTCTCCCTCTTTCACCCACTCACCCCCCCCCCCTCTCCCCTCCTCAGCAGCTTTTGCCTCACGGGCTGTCAAAGCTGCATTTGCTAGCAGGAGAATCACTCAGTCGTCCGCAGTCACGACTCACAGGACTGCTGCTGGGATCCATCTGCGACGACAAGCCTTCAATAAGGCTTTTGTGAACCACCTTTGTGAACCATTTTCAAAAGGAGGCAACCAAACGCCAATAAGATCGTTCATTAACACCGACATCAAGGTCAGCACCCAAATTACCTCTGAGAGGGTGTCCACTTCCGGAGAAACTGAATGCTCTTTTCCACTGATGATTCTAATTGGCTGTGAACATGGTGTTCTGCCCAGAAGTCCTGAGTCCTGAAGATCAAAGAGCATCAGATCACAGAGCCTCAGAGATGAAGGGATCTTAGTCAAAGATGCTCTACTAACCTTCTCTGGCTTGGTCTCTGACACCTGTGGTCTTTTTTCGACACACATACATTTGCATAGTTTATTTGACAGATGCAGTACAGGTGTCACACCAAAAACAAAATGAATGCATTCTCCATCCGTCCAGTACCTTCTTTCGTTAAGTTAACATGGGGCGGTCTTTGGAGGAGAATGGATAGTTGGCTTTTGTAGTTGATACTGTGCTCTCTGCCCAAATCTTATTCATCCTATTCTGTGTTTGTGTGGCCTTTTGCAAGTTGTGTGTGTGTTGTGCTGCTGCTGATGCATCTGATGATGTTCATGTGTGTGTGTGTGTGTGTGTGTGTGTGTGTGCGTGTGAGAGAGAGAGTGTCTGCGCCTGTCTGGTTGTGTGTTACACAGGCTTCTTAGAGAGAGCAGCTCCCTTTGTCTGGATGACCTTATCATTTACACCCCTGTGGTGTGAGAGGTGTCTGATTTCTTAAGACATGAAAAGCCTTGACAAACAATGGCATTTTAGACCTCATTGTCAATTAATGATAGCACGACTGAGACGGCCCGGACTAAGAAGTGCACAAAAGACATGCGAGTGCAGGGAACACATGCCAACAAACATGAGCTACAAGAGACAAATCAGAAAATGCTGAAAGTCTAATAATAGCTGTATCTGTAATGTGATGTAGATCTAGATGTCAGGCTTAATGAAACCCAAAATGAAGAATATTTTAGTCAGCTCATTGCCTAGTACAACCTCTTATTACTTCATATACTGTACTTCTAGATAATTAACAAATGAGTTTAATTATTGACCCTGCGTTACTACTTAAGAATAGCTGAGCTCAACTATAGATTCAGATTATCATGTTCTGTGCCATCCAGAACATTATTCATACCCTCTTGTACTCTGTAATAAAACAAAATAGAATGTCAAAAGTTCCTCTGTGTGATGCTGTTTTCATCCCCTGTGGCGTGAGACACAGACCGGTCAGTTAACAGGGAATTGATTTCCACAAAGTGGCACGGAATCCCAATTAATCCATTGTTGGAGTCGACAAAGCAAAACTGTGACCGGATGGAATAGATTGAGGGGAGTGATTTCAGTGGTTCATTACTCAAACACTAAAAACAAAAGCAGCCTCCGCTGAATAAAGGTGTCAGGTCATACCACAATCAAGAGGTGATATTTAATACAACCAGCTCAATAATACATGGCCAGTGGCCACACAGTACTAGTGAGTGAATGAACTTAACCAAAGGGGACACGTGGTTTGAAAACAACACATCTTCAATATAATAAAGATCTCTGATCTGACTTTACACACACATAGAACATACAGAATATACCGGTACATTACATTCAGTCTCTCAGCACTTTTTAAGGCAATATTATGCTAACATTTAATGCATAATTAAGATTATAAAACTTGACCTAAACATTTAATCAGCATACAGCAAAAACTGTGTACTTTTGTCCCCATAGCCTACATATTCTCCTCTTAGTAGATGAAAAATTAGCAAAAGCTTGCTGTAACTAAACACACAACAATTTTCACCCATAAGAAGGCAAGAAAACATAGCCTTTAAAAACAGTATTTTTGATATGCAGCGAAATTAATGACCAAAACTAATGAGGCATGCATGCAGACAAAAAAGCCATTCGTTTTTATAATAGACCAATAGTTCAATAAAAAAGTTAGATAAATACACAGGCTTGAGTTGGAGCAAGACCAGCATTCTCATTAGTTACATGCACACAAATTAAACCGAAACCCACTTCCTGTGAGCCCACTTAAAGTGGGGAACCAAAGTGCAGTTGGCCCTTAAAGCTGAAACAGGAACTGTCGTTTCTGAACTGTAATTGGGCTCTTTCATGGGTTCTTGTTGAGGATGGGCGATATGGACGTGAAAACAAGAGAGCCACTAAAAGGACAGAGGGTGAGGAGGAGACAGATGAAAGCCTCTCTTCCCTGCCTCCCTCCCTCTTTTCAGACTGCTGATTATAAACAGCAGCACAAAAGGAGAGGATAGGGGACAGCCTGGACCTGGGCTGATGAGGTGTGTGTGTGTGTGTGTGTGTGTGTGTGTGCGCGTGCGCGTTTGAGTGTGAGTGTGAGTGTGAGTGTGTGTGTGTTTGTGCGCATGTTTGAGTGTGAGTATGAGTGTGTGTGTGTGTGCTTGCGTGGGTGTGTGGGCACAATTTGCGCGAGTCCTCTTGGTAATCAGAGGTCGAGCGCCTCCGAGGAGGCCTTCCTCTGATCTTTTTTTTTTTTGTTGAAAAATCAAATATATAAAACACAAAGAAGAAAAAGAAGAAAGGAACTCCAAATTACAGTTCAGAGAATGATGAACAGTAACCATGGCAATCTTCCTTTCTCCCTCTGTCCCCACCCCCCACCCCCCCTTGAGCCCTTTGGCACTCTCCACGTACGTAAACTGTTCCCTGAAAAGCCCAGAGGTGGCAGTGGTGCTGGGGAGGTGGAGGTGGAGGTGGAGGGGTGGTGGTGGTGGTGGTGGTGGTATGTATGGCAGAGGCTGCTGCTCCTCCAGCTCAAGGATTAGCTCCGCATTTGGATTGCCGAGTGGGGATTTTTGCATGGGGAGCGGGGTGGATGTATAAGCGCGCGCGCGCGCGCGCGCGCGCGTGTGTGTGTGTGTGTGTGTGTGTGTGTGTGTGTGTGTGTGTGTGTGTGTGTGTGTGAGCGTGTGTGTGTGTCTGTGTAGGGGAGTTTTGCAAACACAAATAAGAAACAGTGAGGGGAGCGTGCCGCACTAAAAAGACTCGGCTGGCAGAGCTCTCCCACGCTTGGGGAAAATCACTTAGAGAGAGTGCATTCACACAGGGGGTTAGTGTGGGCCCTGAGAGCACAGAGAGAGGATCCGGAAAATGTTCTGACTCATTTATGGCATGTAAATGTATGTACCGGTATGAATAAAATATATGCTACATTGTGTGTGCATCCACTGTGCATCCAACAGTGAGAACAGTTCTCCCAAAACTGTGACCCAGGACCTCTTCCTGACCAAGAGACACCTGGACTGCTGCTGGACACCTGCTAATAATAGCATACTGAAGCTGACCAACAACCATGTGTGGAACAGACAGAACCTTTTCCTGGTCCCACAAAGTACCACAAAAAGAACTCTACTTCCCATAATCCTACTCACACATGCTAGTGTCAGCTCAGAGTTTGACTCAGAGTCAGAGGAGGAAGCCTTCTCAGTTATACACTCACACAGGTCAGTGTCACAAACTTTAGTGCCACTGACCACAAAGAAACGTAAGAACACCACCACCTGTGGTGCGATGACACTCTTAGGGCATGAATGTAGGCCTGTTATATAAAGACCTGACTTATGTCAATAGAGGATGATGTCACTGTACACACACTCTGACTTGCATGTGTTTAGAGACCTAAACACACACACACACACACACACACACAGATGCATGGAAAATAATCAACGACCACAAGTGACACCTAACCCTCAGGCTTGTCCTCCATCTCCTCCTGACCGTACTGTGACAGTGACGGGCATTCTGTTTACACCTTAATCAGATCATTCGCCCCGGCCTATTCCTCACTTATTTAAGAGGTCGCCGTTAAAGAACAAGCCAAGAAAACCTTTTTCCACCACTCTTCTCCACAACCCACACACAGATCTGACACAGACTGACCTCCAGCATGCTGCTGTCAAGCACCTGACATTTCAGAGGTCTCGCCAGGGGAGAGTGAGGGAACGAGGCTGTGGTTCTGGGGCAATGCTACTGTCTAACCATGTGTGAAAGAAGACTGAGAGTGCTACCCTTGAACTTTACGGAAAAATACCACCGCTTTAAATGCAAAGTGTGTCCTATGCTTTTTGATTTTCGTTGATGGAAAAGAAATGTTGAGAGTGAGAAAGGATAATAAAAAAATAACAAGCTTTGCTTTTCGTTCTATTTGATGTGAGGAATAATGGTTGTTTGAGGAAATAGAATTTTCTCAACTGAACTGGATTGACTCAACTGAAGCAACTGGTGCTATCCATTTACTAACCTGGAACTAACCTGTATTAACTGTAGTGCAGACCAAGTGTTGATTACACATTAGTCATATCTCCATATCACAAGGCCAAACATATCTGAGGCTTATTCATTCTAATCAAGCTCATACAAAAGTTCATTCATATTTTTAAATAAAACTTAACAAACTAGGTCTGTTTGCTCTACAATGTTGACTTATACACTGTGTGCAGCCAACTGCCTACTGCACCATGAAAAGACTATCGAGGGATACTAATGTGAAAGCTTACAGCTTAGCCAAAGCCCTACTAAGCTAGAAGTTTTTAATGTCACACAACATTCATTATTCTATCCCTGCAAACACCAGCTAATCGACCCAAACCACTCAGGCCCCATAGGGCAGGCAGGCCCTACTCTGACATCTGACCTAAGAGGTGGGTGTCTAAAAGGGGATCTGGAGATAGACCGGACAAACAAATCCGCATTTTGCCTCACCCAGCAGACAGCGAGTTACTGAGTTCAATCCCCCTCCTGCTACCTCATCGTCAGCACAGGGGGTGTGGACCCACCGTGGTGGCTAAGACAGTTATGTAACACACACACACACACACACACACACACACACACACACACACACACACACACGCACGCACAGGCTGGTCGAATAGACTAAAAGAGAGATTACTATAGGTGTGTGGAGTGAGTTAAAGGCTCAGTATGTGTGCTACAGCAAAAAGACTGATACGGCCTTATTTCCTAGTCACACAGACTGATGCGTGGCCTCAATCCAATAGCCTCATTTCATTCTATCAGCATCAAAGCATCTGCAGCCTGCATCCTGGCTGCACGATTTGGGGAAAATATCTAATTACGATTTTTCTGACAGATTTTGCAATTGCGATTGGCTTTGCGATATCACTAGACAGATGTGTTAAATTAACATTGTTACAGGTCAAAACCAGGAAACCAGCAAGATGGTTAAAGAATAAAAAAAAATGTTTGCTTACCTCCAGAGCAAGCCAGAGCTGGTCTCCGTTTTTGACATCCTTCTTGTAGAACATCCCAAAAAACTTGACAACGTTGGCATGATCAGAGAGAGCCTTGAGGATGTTGTACTCAGCTTCAATCTCTTCATCAATATCCTGCAAACAGCAAGCCAACAGGCAGAGGAAAGGGTTTCTCCTTAGTTGAGACAGACTCTATAGACATGTTGATGGCAGGCAAAGTTTATCCAGGATAAGGAAATCAGAAAAGAGAGGGAAGATGACATAGATCCCAACTTAAAGCATAACTCTGAGTAAAAACATTTACGTTCAAACCTTTGATTGAGAGCAAAATTATGTTAATTGGTGGAGTTTTGAGTAAGACCGTTTTTTGCTTTAACACTGAATGGGCTTATAGTGAAAGCTAAGGGGGCACTGACTTATTTATACCACTGAAAATGCTCAAAATATAATTACACTTCTGTGGTAGTGTGGTGAAGGAGGTCCCAACAGACAAACCAAAGTATTGTAAACTCTGAAAGTGTACAGAGAGGTTATAACAAGACCTGTATCTGAAGGAAGCAAATTGCCTGGCTTTGTGTTTCAGTAGCGTCAAATCAGCATCATTGTTATCTTTTGTAACTGAGGCTTGCTGTTCAATGAGTGGGTCCATAACATTAGCATAATCAATGGAAAATGCTCCCCCTGCTTCCTATGTGTTGTGTTCTGAGATGATAAAACAAGCTACATGCTATCAGCTAGCACAAGCCCTAACTCTGAATCCATCCATTAACAACAAAGCTTTCCATATGCCCCGTAATAAAAAGACTGGGAACAGTCCTCTCCGGTCTGTTTGGTTATGGTTCTGTTTGTCATTCAAGTGTGTTTTGACCTTCAACAGACAATTTTCATTTAGAGCACTAGAAAATGTACCAGCTGAATATGGACTACAGAGTCAAGTGTGCTTCTCAATAGGTCTGCACATCTATTTTCAATGGCTTTGACAAACAGTATTTGTTTTTATTTCCACTTCTGGAATTAGGAGCAAATAAAAAAAACACATCACATAAAATGAAATGCCCCATTTTTCTTGCTGCATATACAGCATTAGTATGCTTAATCTCAAAGGATAAGACAAAGTTTGATAACAGACATTAGATGTCCCCTATTTTTGGAGCAGATCGGAGCGCTTTGGTTGACTCCTCTGACAGAGACCCTAATGAATACAAATGGCAATACCTCCCCAGCGCTTCCCTGTCATGATTAAATAGTGCTGCAGTGTCTTATATGGATGGGACCCTATATTATCTCTTCTGTCCTCCAGAAAGAAAGACAGAAAGAAAAGCACCATAAGTTGACAGAGAGAGGGGATAGAGAGAGATACAGAACAAAAAGTAAGTACAAAGAAATAAGAGGGCAAGACACTGCGAGTGAAAGAAATCAGAACATTGGAACAAGTCAGCGAGACTGAACAAGACAGACGACACATGATTCAGACGCTGTCAGACATTTTCAGACCAAATAACAATTCATCAGGACTGATAAATCTTCATCACCAGTCTCCAACTAAACTTCTGAATTCAGATCTAACATAAGAACAACTTATTGTGTTGTACAACAATTTAACAATCTTAAGTCCAGTTTCACAGTCCAGTTTCACAGTCAAACTTTCAACCAGAATTAGGCATAAGTCATACTAGGCATAATACATTTGGAGGATTTTTTAGTTTAATAGATTCAAGAAATGCAAAGAAAATCTTTACACAGTCCAAGAATTCTCTGTGTCACCATCAGTGTCATGGAAGGAGGTGCAGGAGGTGTATTTTATTCTCATCCTATGGTTGCTGAGTGACATTCGAAGTTGACGGTCATATTGAAATTTGCAGTGGTCTCTTAATTTTAATTTTGTCAGTTAGGTGGAAAGTGAAAGTTGGCTACTTTGGACCATACCTCTTAACATCTCAGATCATCTTACATCTGATCCATTCAAAACAAGACACTGACTTGCTTTCTGGCTCTTTTTGAGTAACAACAATAAAAGACATGCTGTGACCCAGAGTTAAGTAAATGGCAAGTCACTCTTTCTAATCTCTTTTCTTGGAACAGACAACAAACACAAACACATAAACAAGGCCACACACACACACACACACATACACACACACACACACTACAGACAAGAGAAAGAGAGAGAGAGAGAGAGAAAGAGTAAGAGATAGAGCTAAACTATGTCTTACATGAATGGGATCCAGTATTTTGACAGCTGCCTTGCTTCCATTCTTCTTGTTGAGTACTTTATAAACTTTGCCATAGGTCCCTTTCCCGATGGTTTCAATAATCTCCCAGGTGTCTGAGGGATCGGGAAAGTTGTCAAAGACAATGGATTTCCCCGATTGTGGAAACATTTTATGGAGGGATCTCCTGGAAACAACAAACACACCACATTCAAAATCACGACACACCATCAGCAAACATTACAGCTTGACACCTAACAATTCATCCTGGCATCTACCTCCATATCACTCCTGAAGCACTTTCAAATCGGCTCGGGGTCACATGCATTCATTGTGTGACCTTCCAGGATTTTTTCTCACGACTAGCATAGAGTATTTGTATATTCACATTGCTTAAGAGATATGTGGCATTCCCTCAAGGATTAGGGCTCACATAATCAACTCAGGCAGCTCACCAACCAGCAAATCACAGAAGCTTCAAAAGGTGCAATATATGACCCTACAGAAAGATCACAATAATGCTTGTGGTGGAAATGTATTAAAATATAAAGTGCAACTTTGTAGTAGTCAGTCCACAATTTAAGATATACAGGTATCGGTAGATGTAAGAATTCAGTTGTGTTATATTACTTATCGTAAAAGCACCAATTACCGGCCCTTTCGTTTGAAAATTCTAAAACAATGTTTTTTAATACTTTAAAATAACATTTGATAAATGAACCTTACATTTTTCAGTAGCCATAGGTGTGTAGATTTGAACAAAATCTAGTTTGGTTCTTACCAGGGCTTTTACTGCCTGAAATTTCCGATTTTGTTTACCACGCTCGGAGGTTAGTGCTGGCCTGGTGGGTCGCCTATTTCCGACCTTTCTCATGGCACATCAACAGTTAGACCGAGAATTCTCGTCGCAAATCAAAATTCCACTGGAGCTCCAAACGGATTTGTACACGCAGCCTTACAACACTGTTTACAGCTCTTTGAGTCACGGTAAAATTAAATTTTTGGTACATAGCTATGGTGTGGCTGCTTGCGTTTCTTTAGGAATCTGCCGTCTTGGTTTGTACAGAAATGAATATTAAGTGACACATACACGTAAGAGGTCGGAAATACGGGACGGTCAGTAATAGGTGACGTTCCTATAAGGATATGAGTTTGGATTTTGGCTAATCCTGTACTCAGCCATTTGGTATTGGCTGGTAGTCATATAAATGTACAATATGTCCAAAAGAAGACTGGGAATACAATAGCTGAGTAGACAACTCATTTAGACAACGACAAATTTAGCAATTAGGTAGAAACAGGTTAAGTCAGTAAATGACTGAGTCAGTGAGGGAGGGAGGGATGAGGGAGTGAGGCCAAAGGGGCTGAAAGTCCTTATTGTGGCTTTGTGGAGGTCACATGGTGGTTTCCTTGGCTTGCATGGACATCAAAACAAAGTCCCACTTAGCTTAGAGAAAAGAGGTGGTGTAGTGCCAGGTTTAGGAAGGTAAATCCAGCCTAGAGATTCAAGCTCTGCCTCTGTGTGTGTGTGTGTGTGTGTGGGCCACCACACTCTTTAACTATTACACACTCATTGAAAATCACATGCTAGAGTATTGTAAGACATGAAATATTACACAAAGAATTTCATAAACCTACACCCCACAGTCAAATGTACTCTATTACGTAAATACACACACACACACACACACACACACAAAACCAAATCACCAAACATCAAAGAATTGACAGAGAAGACTGGACCAATGTCAGTGAGATTACATTGCCTTTAGGCATGCATATTTGCCAATCACTAGACGACATCACCTATTTCTGCCACTTTTGGAATCTCATCGTTTAGTATTTAATTTCTACACACTACTACACACTACTTCTATCCACGTGTGATATGCTGCATTTCTTCATCCTGGCTTCCCTCCTGCTGTCTAATCACCACGGCCAAGGTTGCCAAGTAACCTTGTATGAAAGGATCCGGAGCAAGCAGCATGGGGATCCTGTGAGGTGCCAAGGCCTTGGGACACAAATAATACCACTGACTGCTACATAAGAGCGCTCTGGTGTAAACTCTTTAAACCAGTCACAGGACCATGCTGGGCCATGCTGGCCATTAGATAACGGTGAGGTTAAGGAGGGGTGCGCTCCAATTCAATGAGGTTTCCCCTGATAAAATCCAGGGGGCACATACTGCTTTATGTACCAAGACTAATACGTCTGATGTTGTTCTATGCATTCTCTGGTGTTTTCCAGATGGGTGGAGAGTAAACAGGCATGAGTGAGAGACAAAGGATGTGGGGAGGGAGAATGAGTTTGACAGGATAAGGAAAACAGATAAACAGATAAACAAGCACCAAAAGTAGTGGAAAAGAGACATAGATGCAAGAGGCAGTAAGAAAGAAGAAAATAACAAAGGAAAAAAACAGCTAGTCACATTTATTACCTGGTCTGCAGACAACTATATAGTCTGAAAGGGTGGGGAATGCATACTCTCAGTACTTTCAGTAACTTCTTTAACAGAAATTAAGCTTTGGATAAATTAATGGGTCCTACACATGCACATTTGCACAGTGTGCCATAGACTTAAAGCTGCAGTTGGCAAGATTTTTGTGATCATATTCACTGAAACCGACACTATACTACGACAGAACAACATCAATCAGCCGGTTTTAGAAAAAAACCCCGCACTTCTACCTCCACCTAGAGCCTGTTATTTGTTTTGCAAAAATCTGCAGCTCCCGGTTCTTCTGGTTCAATCAGAGCAGGGCTGTGTGAGATCTGACTGTCAATTACAGTCTGGTGCAGTCTGGTGCGCACTGACCAAACTCGATGAGAGGGTGCTCGGTGGTAGTGGGGGATGGGGATGAGAGTTGTAAACATTCAAAATTTTGGCTAAGTCCCCTCAATCTGTCAGACTTGCCAACTGCAGCTTTAAGACTTTGGACCTAAACAATAACACCAAATTGTAAACATACAATTTCTGAATATTCCGAGAGGAGATTTCAATCAATCAATTAACATGCTTGACAAATTTTGCTTACAGTAGACTGTCCTAAAATTAGCCATTAATCTGTGGTCTGCACTGCCTTTGTACTATAAATGTTTTGGGGGGGGGAAATCGAAAAAAAAAACAGTTCCATAGCAATGAAAATGACCCAAAACCCAAATATTCAATACTGTAAAAATGTTTAGTACCATATCCTCGAGTTGGTTGGACATTTACGCCCTATTTACAGAGCAGGCTGTTTAAGTCAGCTTTGGTATCTTTGTGTAGCAAGGTTAACTATTTGTAATATAGGCTACCCCATTCCCTTATTAACTTAATTCAGAATTAAAAAACAATGTTTCAATGTTAAATGTATGACAACCAAACGCAGACTACACAGGCTCTTCCATCTTGAGCACATAACTTTCTAATTGCATAGTAGCCTACCAGAAGTAGAAATTGACAGTCTGTTGCCACAGGGTCTGTCTCAGTCAAGAATTAGATACAACATGTTTTTGTTAACACAGCAGCAATCAATCTGACATTCCATGAGGCTACACTTTTTACCGTAGACAGTAGCCTACCTTCTGGTGTTCATATCCATTTGGACTCTCAAAGGCCACATTATCTCACAGACTGGATTTTAGAAAGCTCATACAGAAATTATTTGGATTCTCCAGGGCAACCAACACAAACCGCGTGGACACTTACATCGTCTTCTAAGGTGGTTGTCAGACATTTTGGAGTTGGATTTAATCCATATGTCTAGCGTGCTGAATGTTGGTCGAGTTACTTCGACTGCACAAGGGAGTAGGCGCTATCGCTAACTGTCTGGCCTAATCTCTATGTTACCCGAAACGCTTCCCCTTTGGTTGGCATAGGAAACAATGCTAAGTACTAGCAGATATGTCGGGATTAAAGGGAATTAGCCAGGGTTGCGCCATGAGCCTTTCCCCTTTTAGATGCGCATTCATTCACAAACCAAAGCTGGTTAGCGCCACCGAAAATACTGAGTAACGTTAGAGAGAAAGAAGAGCACCTAGGTGATGCCTCTTAGGTTTGGAGGAGTGCAAGATCAGGCAAAGTAGGCTATTTTACTTTTCATGTCTGTGTGAGATGCGGTTCTCCTTGAACCTTGGGCCTTGGGGGACTAATGTTGCACAAGCACCCTATCTTGCAAGTAGCCAAACGTGCAGTACTCTATTATACACAAAAAATATTTTAAACTAGATTTGATTTTTGTTTAAATCGTTTCAAGTAGGCTGCTATGTTAAACATTCACTGTAATTATATAACATCTTACAGTTTCATTATTGAGTAGAATGCATCATAAATAAATTAGTGTAAAAAGATAAGGTGTTCAGAGCTCAGAAGGTGTTCAGAGCTCAGATTTGACAAATTATGATGCCATTTTTATCTACTGAGTATTTAGGCCTAGTTGTCCATACAGGCACACAAAACAGTCGGTAATTGAGCCTGTGAGGGATAATGCACAGGACCAAAAAAAACCCCAGATATTTTTAATAATGGATAACTTCCCTGTTGGTAACAACAGAGCATAACACGAGACAGAGAGACATGCTTTGACCCATTCTGCCGTTGATTTACAGTGCAGTGAGATGATGACCTTAGTGAACCTGTGTGTGTGTGTGTGTGTGTGTTATGACAAGTTGTTATTTTTCATAGTATACTAAGATGCATTTATGGAGAGCATTAATTAATTATTACACATAGGTTATAATATATTGTGCAAAAATATAAAACATTGCCTTTTACCTTTAGAATAATGAGAATGATTATCAGTTCTCACACATCTATTACAGCTATGTACACGTGATATTCCTGACACAAGTCAAGTGCAAGTGATATTCCTTAAATACACACAATCGTGTATTGGGAGTCCAGTAGTGGAGTAATGCAGGTCTATAAAGCATCATTATATTGACATCTGAATATGCTGAAACAACTATTTAAAAGTTGTAGTTTGTCTATAGGTTGCACCAGCTATAACTATAGCAAGGAGACAGCAGCAGAACAGAGATTTTGTCATTTCTTTCTATTGCTTAACTGTTACCATATAAGATTTCCAAAGCAATCCCCATATACCTTCTCCTAGTATTCCATATGCTTACATTATACATTTAAATGGCAACATTTTGAAATATTATCATGGTAGTCCACCTTAGAATATATCCCTTCTGTTAGTTTCTGAAATGCTCAAAGCCTTATGTCAGCCAGTGCTATTAGAGAGGCATTACTGCCTAGTGTCACCAGTGCTAAAACACTCTGTTCTACTCTGCTCTGCCGTAGCAACTCGAGGCCATTGGGGAAACCAGAGAACCGGCAGGCAAGGAGGTAGAAACGGGAGCTGGGATGAACTTGTGGTGTCAGTAAGTGAGTTAAAGTTTCAATTTAACCTTTGTGCGGTGGGACTGCCAGTGCCCCCCCCGCAGGTATTGCCAGAGAGAGAGAGAGAAAATTACTCCCTTCAAGTGTGATAGATTTGTTGCCATGTATTATAGATTGTGAATGCGCGTTTCATTTTGACAACTACAGTCTCTTCATGTTACAACATCAGAGCAAAAAGCTGTGCCGGTTAATAATTAGCTTTGTGGTATTAGGCTACTATAAAAAAAACAAGGCATGCTTTCACATCAGTGTTCTAAATGTACAAAAATATAATGCAAGATAAACAGCTTTTCCATACCAGTTGCTATCTTTTGTACACCTCTGTAGCCCACTATTACTCTTAAGAATACATTTATAAATCTGCTACATCACACGTTATGGCTTAAGAAGAGATTTCACTGACCTTTACACAGACTATATGTCTGATGATCGGAGACTTACAACTGAGATGAGATTCGGTGTCAAACGTACAAGTATGCATACGTGTGAAGCCATACACATTATGTTGCAATCACTTACAGTATGTGCACATAGATACACACACTCACATATGCACAGACACACATTTATTCAAATTACCTGTCCTTTGGTTATAACCACACCCCTTGCAAAACCAAACAAACAAAGTTTCTCTGTCTCTCTCTCTCTTTCACACACACACACACACACACATACACACACACATACACACACACACACGCAGATGAATGTGTGTGCGAGATGTGCTTGGGTGAGAATGTGCTGTTGTATGTGTGTATATCTATCTATCTATCTATCTATCTATCTATCTATCTATCTATCTATCTATCTCTATCTATCTAACAGAGACACACACAAACACACACACGCGCGTGCACGTAAGCATACAGTATATCCACACAGAGAAACATGTTTGCCTAAGTGTATGTCCACATAACCCCTGTCACATTGAAAGGAATTGCCTGCTGTACTCATCCTCTCTCTACACTCCATTCAAATCTATCTCGTGCTAGTACTAAACACTTTTACACTGGCCAGTCTGTCTGTTGGCAGAGCATGCAGGAAACACTTACAGCACAGTAAGGTAGTTCAGAAAGCACTTTGAAAAAGAACTTGACAGCAAATTATCTAACACTGTGAAAGAAGGAGAGGAACAAAATCTGACATCTTACATCTGTACTTACTGTCTTTGCTTGGATAAGATCTACATGGTCAAGTATCAATCAGTCATATCCTTAAGAGACGGGCACAGCCGACTGAGCAGTCCACCTCTGTGAGTCGGATGAACTCCTTCACCAATGTATTATTAATTACCAAAAAGTAACACAATATTGCATAAGCTGCCGTGACAGGGCCCTGATCATTAGTTTAATTATCATAGCTGTAACAATAGCTGGATGTGGGCTGACAGCAAACACTAAACAAGACAACAAACAGAAATAAGACAGAAAGGATTACATCCTACTAATATAAAGGAGACTTGAAACATGTCAACACATATGCTCTCCATTTTTGTTGTGTTGAGGTTATGACAGAGAATCTTGAGGGGGAAGAGAAGAAGAAGAAGAAGAAGAAGAAGAAAAAGATGATGATGATAGTGGTGATGAAGACGACTATGAAGAAGAAGAAATATCTTTCCATTTTGACTGATGTGCTGTTATTTCCTTTCCTTGCCTATGGGACAGAAGCAGCATGGAGTTCAGGAGGCCCTCCACATAGCTGCACTCAGATGGCCGTGAGCTTGCTGCTTGCTCTCCGCTGTGTTTAGAGTGAAGATCACAAGCATGGGTCAATCTTTGGGGGACATCTAGTGTTCCCATCACTTGACTCTGTAGTCTACATCATCATTGCCTTTGAGGCCAGGTCTTTATTACTGTGCCTTTGAAGAAGACTGCCTTTTCCTCCCCAATGATTTGGCTTGTTACATCTTGAAAGTGATGGATCAAGCCACACAATAACAAAGCATGATATCTCTCACAGCGCAACAAAGGGAATTTCAGTTGCTGAGGTCTTTTAGCCCATGGTATGTCAGACCAAAGATGCATAGATGAAATACCCTGTGAGGTCTAGATTCTCAGCCAGATATTTCTATTATCATCAACTAATGTGAAAGACTGCTGAACTCTCTCTCTCTCTCTCTCTCTCTCTCTCTCTCTCTGCCTCATTCCTTCTCACTCTCCATTCATTCCACCTGCAGAAATAATGGTCTTGGTAATTAGCTAAAACACTATCCTCTGTATTCTATTCTGCCTGGATATGCAGAATGGCGCATCGAGTCCATCTCCATATCATCAGATTACTGGCGATATGTTTTAGAGAGGTGTCCAGTTGCTGTGATTGGAGCCACGTGGGGTCAATCAGTGTGACAGGAGTTTCACAGCTAGCAGTTTTCAAGAGGTAAACAACACAGCCCAGTGCCTTTCTCTATCTATCTCCCTCCCTCCATCTTCTCTCTCTCTCTCTCTCTCTCTTTCTCTCTCTCCATCTTTCTCTGTCTGTCAGTTAGCCCCGGCCCGACAGCATTGTGTCTGTGTCCGTCTTCGGTGAGATGAAATATTCATGGCTCCTTCTCTGTTTCACCTGAGCCATAATGAAGATCCTGTGTTGCTCATTAGTGTCCTCAACCCCTCAACCTCCTCGTCCATCACCGCACTGACACACTCACTTATTCACACACACCCCTGCACCCCCCCCCCACACACACACACACACTTGCACCCCCTCTTCCTTTCCTCTCTCTTTCCACAGTCTTCAGTTTCCACAACACTCACACAATTTTTCTTCGGTTGAAGAACCAACGAGGGCAGCGCTTCCCCGTCTCTCATTTCACTCTTATTCGCCCACTTAGCGAGTCGAGAAAGCCTGCCCGCACCAGCCTAATGTTACAGCGCCACTTAGAGACGTGGGTGGAACAGATATCTCAACCCCTGCAACTCTAGGGCATCAATCACTGCACTGTGGTTTGGTGTATGGCAGCCGATCAATAATTCCCTGTATGAAGCCGTCGGTGTGTTTTTTCTTATAATGTCAACGCGCATCATGTGTCATCTGTGACACTTCCACCTCACACACTGGGCCTACTGTTTGACTGCTAGAATACTCTCCCATTCATGTTGTTGTCTCCCTAGGTATGCCGTAAGTGGTGGCTCCTTGGCTGAACGTTGCCAGATTGGGTTACCCGTGGTTACGGCCGGCAAAGAAACTCATTTCCTGCTTCAGTGCATTGCAAATGGCACGTGGGTGTGGTCTGGCACCACTGACTGTGGCTCTCACAGATTAGTGCAGTTCACACACCCACACACACACACACACACACACAAACACGCACACCGATCTTTGATCATAACATTACAAACAGTACCACTGAAATATCCTGCACTCTCAAGCCAGACTAACAACAACAAAACAAATGATAACTTGAGTTATATAGAACCTTTTCTTACTCGAAGTTAACACCAGACCCTGGTAACAAATTTATCAACAGAGGCCATACAGCCTAACACGCTTCTGTATTAACACACTTTGAACTCAATACTTTACATCCACACTAGTATTCACTTACTTTTTTAATTCTATTGTCAGGCACTTTAAGGGAGCAGTAAATAAGCTTAATTCTCTGACAGGTAACCCAGATCCTGTTCCAGGTAATTAAACAGATTCGGCCTTCCAATCCGGCCATTAGAAGCTATAGACTGCAAAGCATTGCCTTAGCAGAGCCTTTGGCAGGGCGACTATGTATAGTATATTGTCTGAAACATGATTGATGCACTGTAATTAAAGCAACACCTGCCTGCATAGGCCAAGGGAACACAGAGCATATTTTAGCTCTGACCTTTAATCAAGTGCTATTTGCCTGATTTCAATTAGTCCCCCCGGCATTCCTTATGCTCTGTTTCCTTATGCGGTCCCCTGAAGTAAACGATTTAGTTGTATTTGCAACTGCTACATTGTGGATTTTTCACATGTCCATATGGACTTTGTCATAAACCCATAACTATTGAACTTGAGAGAGACAGTGTGTGTGTGTGTGTGTGTGTGTGTGTGTGTGTGTGTGTGTGTGTGTGTGTACATGCTGAATATTTCTGCATATGCCAGTCATAATAGACAATAGTAGCTTGTGTAGGCTACATTGAGATAATAACATTACATTGCCTTTTACCCTTCTAACACCCAGTGGTGGAGGAAGTACTGAAACCCAGTACTTAAGTAAAAGTACAAATACACAGAGAAATATTTACTTTAGTAAAAGTTAAAGTACCACAATGACAACCCTACTTAAGTAAAGGTAAAAAGTACCTGCTTTTAAATGTACTTTAAGTATTAAAAGTAAAAGTATTTGCATAATGATTTATTCTCTTAATATCTATATTCTAAAACGAAAAATCAGTATGGGCTGTGGCATTTTAATTAAGCTAGTTTTAGGTTATACTCGACTAGATAGTTTTAAGCTAATCCAATTGTGCTTACCATCTGTGGCCCAGTTTACATTCTGACCTACAATTCTAGAGACTGTAATTCTGGTTGATCTGCTGAGTAATATCATTCAGCAAAACACGAGAGCCTGAAGTTTAACGGGGTAGACAAGGGAAACGTCGGGTGGATCGTAATGCCAATTATGCTGATTGAACAGAAAAGTTGCTGAGAAAGGTATCTTTATGATTAGGTTCAGTTTCACTTGCGCAGACGCATAGACATTGAATGAGTGCTCACATTACTACCCCCCAATTGTAGGCTATGCATCTTTATTTGATCACACACAATTAAGGAATATTTCCTAATCTGGAAAATGAAACCACCGGTTCATTAATAGTCTACCATTCATTTGTGCCGCAAATGATCAGACGTGTGACAGAAGCATGGGCATAGCCTGTAACTTCGCTGATCCGCGGATAGCAATCTCATCGGAGAGGAGGCCCTAACGCTGCAGATAACAGACAGAGAAAGGCACAGAACACAGTTGCATGTACAGTGTAGCCATGGGTCTGGTGAATATAGCCTACCGAATGCAGATGGCTACAAGCTCACACTTTGCCTGGTCTAGACTAGAAGCTTATGTTTCTAATGTTTTCTGCAACCCCGCCCCCTGGTAAAACAAACGTGTTTGTCAGAGAGAAAAAAAACTGATCATAAAATGTATCGTAAAAAGGAACGATGGTGTTGTAGAAATGTAGCTGAGTAAAAGTACAGATAATTGCTGTAAAATGTAACGAAGTAAAAGTCAAAAGTATGCACTATAAATTTTACTTAAGTAAAGTACAAGTACGTGGAAAATTTACTTAAGTACAGTAACAAAGTATTTGTGCTTCGTTACATTCCACCACTGCTAACACCCCACTGTCTCCCCATATATGTGCACTAACACACACACACACACACACACACACACACACACACACACACATATGTGTATTTAAACACACTCCATCCATTATTACACACATCCCTCTTGGGTCCCCTTGCAAGAGGAGCTGGTTCAAAAGGTTAAATGGCTCTCAGCAGCGCTCCTCACACTATTTGATGCTCTTGTGCCCGCCATTGAAATGACAAGGGAGCATGAAGCCTCATGTACTGGAACAACACAGAGCTTCTCTTGTATTCTACATTCCAATTTTACATATAATCAGACAGATAGCATAAGAACATCAACATCTCACTAATGACCACCTAATTCTACATATAATCAAAATGTTGGCTGGTATTTAGCAGACGCTTTTATTTTATTTAGACACGTAACGGCAGGTTTTGGGAATCAAACACACGCCAACCAATTGGCAGGCAGTGATGTTACTGCTGCCCCACCGCACCAGATCTGTCGTTCTAGTCAGATAGCAGAAGAACAGTAAACTCCCACTGCAGACAATGACCACCCAAAACTTTTTCCTGGCTCAACATCATGACTGAGGTGGTGACAAAAAGCCAATATTGATTTGGTGTTTACCGTTTCACAAGATAACCCTAAGCACAGGAAAAAACAAACAAAGAGAGGGAAAGAGAGAGAGAGAGAGAGACATCCTCTCCTTTTAGTATGTATGTCTTTGCTGAAGAGCCAACCACATTTATGATGATAAATTGCCGTAATCCCACTCACAATGAGCAGAACTAAGAAAACACCGCCTCGGAATCCGTCTCAATTATTTATAGGTAATTTGCTTGTTTACAGTGTACTGAAACTGTAACTACTGAATTATTGACTATTGAATTTCTATGGACCCATTCAGAACTACACTGCAGTGTGTATCACAGACTGAAGTAACCACAAGGCATGCATTTCAGACAGCATCTAACAGAAATACTAACAACCATGATGATGTTGATGATGTTGTAGTGGCGATGATGATGATGATGGTGATGATGAAGATGATGATGATGTTCAACACACACAGTAAGGAGGGGTGAGTGAAGATTGTAATGATGACTGATGAAGAGCAGCTAATTGCGTTTGATTAGCAAAGCGAGACCCTTACTTACCAGCAGTCGCTGCCGCTGTCTCCAGACATGTTGCCAGGAAAGTTGAGAGGAAAGAGAGCAACAGCTCTGTGCGGTGTAATATGCTGTGGTTCTGAGTGGCGTGGGGATGGCTTTTAACACAATTATGCTGTTGAGTGTGGAGTGGCTCTGATGTGAGGAGACCGTTGCCCACACAGGAGCCGTTGGATCACAATAACATGCATATCCTTACAGGTGTTTGCTGGACCTCATGGTAGAAACGTAAAGCTAAAACCACCTCATCTTGTGTACTTAAGATCCTGTATTTTGTTTAACTGGTGGAGATTAATTTGTGCTGTCATTTTTTTCTGATGTTAAGTTCTCAGATCATGTTGCCTCAGTCGCCCGGTCATGCCGTTTCGCACTCTACAACATACGGATAATCAGGACTTATTTGACTCAAGATGCTACCCAACCTCTGGTTCAGGCAATAGTCACCTCACGACTCCACTACTGCAACGCCCTCCTGACAGGTCTCCCAGCCTGCGCAGTGAAACCACTTCAGATGATCCAACGCGGTGGCGCGCCTGGTCTACAACCAACCCAAAAGGGCACATGTTACCCCGCTGCTCATCCAGCTACACTGGCTACCTATGGCGGCCTGCATCAAATTCAGGGCTCTAACGCTTGCCTACAAAGTAGTCTCCGGTTCTGCTCCCACCTACTTGAATGCCCTCATACAGACATACTCTACCTCCAGACCGCTGCGCTCCTCAGACGAACGACGTCTAGCTCTACCTCCGGTACGCTCAGGCCAATCCAAACTTTTCTCATCTGTTGTTCCTCGTTAGTGGAACACACTACCAGTTCCTACAAGGGCAGGGACATCCCTCTCCATTTTCAAAAAACTCCTGAAGACCCAGCTCTTTAGAGAACATCTCCTCTCATAGCAACACTTACAACAAGTCGTGCTGATCCTAGCACTCACCAGCCATCTTAAACTGACAAGTAACTATTAAAAACAGCACTCACTGATGCACTTATTCTTACTGTACTCTAATGTTTTTTAAATTGTCCTAAAATTGTTGAGAACTGCTCTAAAACTTAAACTGTTTACCATGTTGTAAGTCGCTTTGGCTAAAAATGCATCAGCCAAATGTAATGTAATGTAATGTAATGTAATAATCCTGATTATGCTTACATTGCTAATCACTTATCAGCCAGTGCACATGTGGCAGGCAGGGTTATCTAGTAGGAGACTATCACTGAAATGCAAACGAACATCCTTGTGGAGAACTGAAGATCCTTGTTCTTTCATCCCCATCTTGAACCAGGAGACAGAAGACAAGGCCTTAAGGGCAGCAGTGTGAGACGCTCAGTGGGAGCCACTCAGTGGCCTGCATTGATGAGCAGGACTGTGAAGAGCAGAGGAGGGGGAGCGTGCGTCAGAGGCTTGATGAGGCCATTGATGAGGGCAATTTTAAGCTCACGGGGGGTAAAAGGGAACCACCAAAGAGTAGGAGAAGGAGGAGGTGTGGTATGTGTGTGTGTGTGTGTGTGTGTGCGCGCGCTCGCGTGCAGGGAGGGTGGTCGGTGCGTGGGCTGAATGCATCGTCTGAATGCATCGTCTGCTCGAGTGCCCGTGTATGGACGTCCCTTTGTGTGGGGGCAGCCGAGCGCATCTGGCCCAGCTGCGGAGGCCGATAGTGGGGGGACGTAAGGCTCTCGGAGCCTCACCATCCATCACTTATCTCCAGCATCATCACGACCACCAGCGCCTGCTCCACCTATCGCACACTTCAGCCCACGGTTATCAGCTTTATTATGCACTCCATAGGGGATTGGAGGCTGCTGAGGGCAATGTGGAGATTGTGCTCAGCAGCAACAAAACCCCCCCCCCCAAAAAAAACTGGCCTGTTAGCTAAAGGAAAGAGGGAAATAAAAACAAGTATTTACATTTTTAGGCATGTGTGTGGACGACAATGTCATGTTGTTGTGAGTGTGTATTTGAATTGTGAAAAACCTATTGGCACAAAGATAAAACAGTATGTGGTTTAAGAGCAGATGATGAAAGTAAGAAACGAAAGAAAAGAAGAAAAGAACGAAAAGAAAGTAAGAAAAAAGAGACAAAGAAAAGAAAAAGAAGGGGGGGTGATGGTGGGATAAAAAAAAAAGAGCAGATGATGACCATGATGGAAAAGAAGCTGAGAAAGAAACATTCCACTGCTAGAACAAAATCAATTCAGTCCATCTGAAGTTACGGACAAAATGTTGATGACCATTACAAAACGAATCTGCCTTTTTATGCTACAAGGCAGCTACAGCTCTGCTTTGCATAAATCCACTCCATATCTGAATTTCACTGATTTGTTATGGTTCATTTAAAGCCATTATTCATCGGCATGATTGATTTTATATTTTTAGCACCCTTTGATGTACAAATTGAATTCTCAGTTAAATCTCCTTGGCAAGAGAACTCTCATTTGCTCTCACTTTTGCAATGTGAACAACCACAACACAAAATTATATTATTGTCTCTCGGGCATCCATATGATTTGCTACACCAATAATATGAAGAACATTTTGCTGTAATATAAAAAAAAATATATTGGATCACTGAAGGTTGCACACAAAGTGAGCAAAGACACATATTTTGAGACGCAGGAAAGCACAGTTTTTTTTATTTTTAATTTTCTTTCAATCTACTGGTCATACACTGGCATACACTGTAAGGTCCTCCTGTGGTCAACCCTGCAGACATTGTGTAACATCTCAGAGAGGTAGAGGCTGAATCGAGCTTCAGGCTTTAGGAGGGCCTCGTCCGCCCTCTCCACAGCCTCTCCACAACATCTCCAGAGCAGTGCAAGGGGGCCCTGAGAGCGATGGCCGAGCGCGTCTCTACAGAGCAATCAAATGACTCATCCCTGCCTATAGTGTAAAATGCACTCGGCGGTTGCATAACATTTGAGCTCTCGCATAGACGCCCACTGCAGTATGCTGCTCCTGCCCCTGAGTCAGTGAGCAATTGCTCATTTTTGTGATGACAGTTCACGACGACTTTTGGTTAATGGCTAAAGTCGGGGATAGATTAAGCCCATTATATCACTGCTTCACCCTCTGTCCCGGATTATGGGATGGTGCTACGGTGTCACGAGGGCTGCTGTTTTGAGTTGAAAAATGCAGAGAGCGAGAAGAGGAGAAGAAAGAAACGAAGGAAGGAAGAAACAAAGGAAGGAAGGAAGGAAGGAAGGAAGGACAGAAAGGGAAGACACAAGGCTGAGGCGGGCCTTAGGCAAGGCTTTTCCCGTCCGTCACATCCTGCGCTCCACCGCGTTGATGTGCCCCGTTCAGCTGAGCGTGCCCGCCTCATCAGAGAGCCTTGCCGCCCTCGAGGCACGGAGACCTCAGTCCAGACCTCCCCTGCTTGGCCTGCCTCCCTCTCTGCCCAACATGCTCAGCCCTTGTCTGGGTATGATTGTACTCAGCCTCAGGCTCCAGCTCAACATTCGCATCCCATAGTTCTTCAAGGAGAGAGAGATAGACAGCCAGTGCCTGAGTTGAGAGAAAACAAAATGGCCACCTTTCAAAGACAGTCTAAACACTGTAATCAGTTCTTGCACTCTGGCAGCATGGCAGTCTGTGTGTGTGTATGAGTGTATGTGCAGATGTCCATTTCACTCATAATGGATTAAGGGTCATCAAGACAAATCCCAGAGATGATTGGTGACCAATGTCTTTTCTGTTCGACCCCCGCCAGCGCAAGGATAGCTCGCCACCTCAGACAGCTCTCTTTCTCTGTTTGGTGGGAGGATGCGCTCTAGAAATTTCCGTCTGGTCGTAGCAGCAGACTTCCCCAGACCCCCACTGCAGCTCATTGGGAAAGCCAGGAGTGTGTAATTAGCATCTGCTACCATAATAAGGGGTCAACTTGAGTGAAGGGAAGGAAAGGAGGGTAGAACAAGAGAAGATAATTACACAACTAATCCATAGCTCTCATTTTTTTCTCACACATACACACATACACACACACACACACACAAAAAAAACACACAAATGATGATAGATAGATAGATAGATAGATAGATAGATAGATACTTTATTGATCCCCAGGGGAAATTCAAGAAGGGAACCTCTAGCCTTTCGACAAGGTACACCTTTCCCTCGCTTCTATGTGGCTGCTTGGCTGTGAGGAACCAGTAGCAAGGTGATGGAATCATTACACAGCAGAATCCCTGACCACTAACATCCTCCCTCCCCTGACTCAGACATGCCCAATATATCCCAGAGCAGCCACTAGCCTTACACTATCCCCCCACCTCCCCCGCTATGCCCTGGATACAGCCGAGCCCCCCCATCTGTCTGTGTTGGGTGGTAATATGACAGTGCTGATTGGCTGATAATGGTCTGTGGGGTTTATGGTGATTTGCAGTTCACCTAATTTTCTCTGTCATTAACCCCTAAAAGAGAGACCTCCACCAGGGATGAGGGGGCTGGGAGGGGCGGTCCTCTCCGATTTGCTCCACTAAAAGAAGAGAGCTTCGTACTTGCCTTGTGTCTAGACTGCAGTGGTGGGTGTGGGCTTTGGGGGCATGGAGGGGGAAGCATGGGATGAACTGTGACAGTGTGCCCACCCTTGGTGCATTCAATCGGAATGGAAAGTGAGGGCTCTGCTGCCAGGGGGCTGGTATTGGGTGGGTGAGGATGGGCTGGGAGTGGCGTGGCAAGGTTTGAGACTGGCGAGACTGTTTGCAAAGAAACGCTCTCTTTTTTAGTTACTTTTGTAATTTTTATTTTTTTGTGGGGCTATGACGGCTTGCTGACGTCTACTTGTCCCCGTCACTGTGTGATCAGCCAATGGGTGGACATGAGGGAAGAGGCGTTTTCTTTTTCAGCATCTTTTTTTTTCCATGTGACGTTGTGCTTTCTTTGCCTGATGTGTTGCATAGCATTGGCCTCTTTGTCCAGCAGATTATACCTTCTGCTGAGCACATTCTCTCTCTCTTTCTCTCTCTCTCTATGTCTCTCATTCTCTCACTTTGTCTCTTGTGTTTCATCGCTAATTCCATTTCTATACTGCTTTAGGATTGATGAGCAATATTTCCCTCCCCCTCATCCAAACACTTTGGGGATACATGTAAACTAAAGACACAAATGCATCTGTGGACAGACGTTTTCGGGTGCAGACAGATCTGTTTACAAGCATCCAAATGTGTTAGGCTGAAAGCACCTAGGGCAACAACAAGAGTATATGGCCATGAAAACACAGGATATGTCCCTTAAACACTGACAAAACAGTTAACAGTATGGAGACTACCACAAAGACACAGTGTCATATGGAGGCCATACCTGCAAGTAAACACAAGACAGGAGGTCAGACAAGGCAAATGGTCACTAATGTAGCCCACGTCCATCAGATGTCCATCTCTGTACAGGTGTAAAACAAGTGCTTATAAATAGGAAATAGGTCTTCCATCGAGTAAGATTATTTTTAGGTTCCTGTCGACTCCATTGTCCTCGTGGTGATGTTTATATCTGCTCCATTCTCTGCTGATCGCCACATTATTCAAAATGAAGCCTAGTCGATATCTCATTTAAATCCAGAAGGATTTATTCTAAGCGTGAAATAGCATCGCTTCAAAGCCCAGTTCTCGTCGCAAATGAGAACAAGATTAGCAATATTTGTGAGGATTTCTCTTTTCTCATTTTTTTTAAAGGTTATCATTTTGTAGCTATTTTTTCCCTTCTCTCCTGGAGAGGAAGGCCATTTTGTTTCCCTCCGATACTGAGATGGGTGCTCAAATGCGGATCATCACATCGTCACTTTCTCTGGTAGACAGCACTTGCTGACTGCTGTCGCTAAAGTCCCCTGCTACTGGCGAGAGACAGAGAGACAAAGAGAGGAAAAATACAGAGCAAGGGGAAGAAGCAAGAGACAGACAAACATGGGGAGAGAGAGAGAGAGAGAGGGAGAGAGAGGGGGAAAACAGCAGTAGAATGAGGCTGAGAGTGACTACGCGGCAGGCCTCTCCTCCAGAATACATTATGTCCCCCGCTTTGTAAGCTGGTGAGGCTATTACCCAGCAGCCCCTTGCAAGTTCTTATCAGTGGCAGCCAGATGGAGAAACAGGCAAGCAATGTCAATACCTCCAGACTGTCATTGAAGGGTTGGGGTAGAGAGAGTGAGAGTTAGAGAGAGAAGAGAGAGAGAGAGAGAGAGAGAGTGAGAGTTAGAGAGAGAGAGAGAGAGAGAGGGAGAGAGAGAGAGAGAGAGAGAGAGAAAGAGGGGAGGTGGGGTTGGGGGGCTTGAGGCAGATGTAGTGGTCACAGATGATTATCTGCTTCCATTGTTTATTAATGTTTTTAATGCTGCACCATTTGATCATTTCAACTGATTGTTTGGGTATAAGATGTGTGAATTAAAACAGTAGTCTTACAAATACATGTTGTGTTGTAAGTATGTCTTTACACATTTCGTTTGTTTTGTCCTTGTGCTCAAGATCCTGTATGCCTGAGAGTCTGTGTGAGAGATAAAAGGGCAAAAAGACTATTCTATTCCTTTATGTAACCGACAAAATGAAAAGAGTAGCCTACATGAATATGACAATCAAAGGAAGTAAGGCAGATTTAATTCTCCACACAGTTCTCTTAGCACATGGAAAATCACCAGCTGAAAAGCCAGGTGTGTCTGGCCTCTGGGTATTCAACAGAGGAATACACTGGCGCCCCCAAGTGGTTTGAAGTGGTACCTGAAGCCAATTCACAAAAGTCAAGTGCCCAGAACAAAGAGCCTTACTACACCCCACAGGAGGACGACAGATTGCAGACAACAGGAAGTCAAATTCATTGACTGCACATGTGACAAGAAACTTAAAATAGCTTTCTCAGTGAGGTTCAATATTCAGATGCAAAATGGCCTCAGAAATCTAGCAGTACATTTGATGGACACTTGCGCCATCAACATCTCTTGCTTCACTTCAGTAGTTAGAAAGAAAAACACCCATGGTGCACTTCTTTCTCCCGGTTCCCCTGGCACAGACATCATTCTCTGACCCATTTCTGAATGGTGGGAAGGTTATTTTAAGGCATTAGTCACACTCATACTCCCTGAGGCAGAACAATGGCCGCCTCCCACCAGGACCCACAATGACTGCCCGGTGACATGCCCGCCTGAAATGAAGTGTCGGCAGCCGGTGACAGATTTCACCGGCACACCGGCGAACAGTTTAAGTGCCTCCGGGTCTATGAATACAAAAACAGAACAGGTGTGGGTTGAAGCCTGTTCACCTTCATTTGCCCTTGAAAGGCCATTTTGTGTGTGCCATATATTATGGAACCTGTGTGATGCAGTATGTCTACATGTATGTCTATACATAGTTACCATAACAAACATGAAAGCCAGTAGAAGGGGGTCACTTGCGCTTCAGCCTGGTTGGTGCTCACGGAACACGACGCAGAAGTCAAATGAGGAGACCCAAGGTCTATCTAGGACCAAGGAGCAGGACCGGAGCACACAAAGCTTAAAGTGATTTTTAATGAGTGCAAACCTACTAACCTTTTGACGCCCATACGTCTTCTTCAGAGTCAAACCTGGATGTAGCCACTATCACCATCTTATTCTTTAAGTGCGTAGGTCTGCTTTAGGTCTACTTATTATTACCAGGCTTGTGAGCGGATGGGATGAGGGGTCATGCTGAGCCCTCTTGCTTCTTTCTCTTTCATGGCTTTAATTGAAACGGGTGATGTGGAGAGACCTTTGCCAATCGATACAATAATGAGGCTGATCTGCTTTGAAAATCTAGGGAGTCTGTGTAGCTTTCCGGCCAGCGGTTGCCAGACTCCAAATGCCATAGGTTGAAAGCCCATTTTTTCATGTTGTGAATCAAATGAAATAGATCCATTATAAATAAAGGCCAAAGGAATTGAAATGGTCACATTCAGACAGCCTGGCCCTGACCTCTCACAGAGCCTATTATGATCTGGGGTGTGTGAGTGCTCGGCAGTTCACATTCTGCTGGTTCACTCTTCCTCGTTGCACAACAAGCCGCTTGGAAAACAGAAGTCAGATTGTTTAGTGAGGCATCAGGTGGTGCTAGCCCACTGCTCCAGTAGCGCCTGCTCTCTGTGGAACACAAAAGCAGGCATAGTGCTTGGAAAGGGAGCTGATGGGTTTTTACACCCAAAATGCGGTCTGAGCTTGATGATGTACACAGTACATCTCAGTCCTCTGGTGACGTATCATCAGACGCTATGAATAACTGAAAGAGTTATTTTCAAAATGTTACAGTGTATTTGATCTGCTGGCTCTCCTCATTTTCCACGATTGCTCCAGCTGATGAGTGTTTCATCTCATGGGCTATTATGGGTCATTAACGGCCATCCCTGCAAAAGAGGCTGCATGTGCCTTCCATTCATGCGCGCCATCTTCGTGCCCTTCATGAGCTCCACAACGCAACACGGGCTTGGCTCTCAGTGTCAACGCAACGCGGGCTTGGCTCTCAGTGTAAAGGCCTGCACATACTGTACATGGCAACACACTGAAGACACTGCACCTGCCACACAATCAGGCGCGCTATAAAAAACCCTCTAAAGACCCAGCGCCGTGGCCACAAGCCCATCACCACCCCATGGCCCCAGCTGGAGCCTGCCTGATGGGAGGCATTCATCTGCAGATGCTGCGGGGAGCATTGGCCTCTCCCTCCCAACCCTCATGGTTCTAATAGCCCAGGCTCCTTCACCGACTTCCTCAGCTGCCTGTGGGCCATGATGACAGCACTGGGTGCTGTCAGTCTTTGGGTCACAGTACAGCAGGTGCAGGCCATGCCATCACACTGAAGCCACTGGTCTATCATAATGTGAGAGGAAGAGTTGTTTTTTTTTTCTCAACACAAAGAGCTTCATTATATGTCAGTGTATTTGTGAGTTTGAAGTGAATGTATTTGTGAGTTTCGAAACTGTAAAGGATGGTGAAATGCCATGCTGAGATGGCGTGGTGATCAAAGTGACATTTCAGGTCCTAGGGTGGCGGAGGTGTGGGGATGTGGCTGGCACACCCACCCCCATGACCAAACTCTGCATCTGTCACCCTCGGGATCCAACTTGAACTGAATAATACTCATTCTGTCTGGCAGGACTGAGAAAGCACTGTCCCCTCCAGAGACAGATGGAGAAAGAAAGAAAGAGATAGAGCAACAACAACAACAAAATGAAGAGGTTAAAAACAATAGAAGATAAAGAGAAATAAAAACAATTAGGACAAATGTTACAGGAAGAAATGGGTGCAAAGAAATGGTCAAGGGGGGAAGCATTAAAGATAAGAGTGTGCTTGTGTGTGTTACATATAACAATGAAGGAATACCATTCACACACACACCACATAAGCCATTTGTATCTCAGCAACAAACAGCAGGGCTGGCTGTGGAAGCACCCCTCTGTCACTTAGCGCCAACCAAGGATGTCCAAGCATCCTGTGCCATCTGTCAGTACGGCCTCACATACTCCTCGGTCAAGTAGGCAGGATAAAAATAACCCCTTCTTCTGACACCGAGCCAGACATCTGAAAGCCTGACATCAAGAAGGACAACTAAGAGCTGTGTACTACAACAGCGTGCTAATGTGTTAACTGAAATCACTTAAAAACTACATTCAAAATGCCAAATGATCAATTGTATGCAGTGGACAAGTCTATAGAACTTTGAAATATTCAAAACTGTACATTTGGAAAATGTCAGACACTTCACAAGACATTTGCTCTTTATTAAAGGCTTCACGTAGTATATTTTCCAGTTTTGTTTTCATATAATGTCAGGTCACATTTATTTTAGGCACACCACACATTCTTATTAGGTCTATATAACTCATTTAAAACACCAATATGTCTTTATTACCATTTTATACATGAGTTTCAATATTTAGTGAAATGTCCAAACATACAATACATCTATCAAAAGGCTTTTGTGAAAAAAGAAAAACTACAGAATAAATAAAAGTCTAGAGGAATAGTCTGGGTCTGTTTGGTGTGAGCCTGAGCTTTCCCAGGAGTTAAGGGAAATTCTACATCTCAGGTCATTCGTTCAGAAAACTTGACCCAACCACAACAGTTTATTCATTGAGTACTTTGTTTTGAAATCTTCAAGAACAAATCTTCAAAAACATTTTGTAAAAGAAATGTGTTGAAAAACTCTATGTGGTTTCAGACCATGTCACTTTGTTTTCAGAGTAGACTAGATTTCATTATAGACTATGATTTCATTATTTTCATGTGGTTTCAGAGTGACTTATTTACAGTGATGTATTTTCAACACTGTTCCTCTTTCCAAACACAAGGCAAGGAATAAAAGCTTTGTGTTAACATTTAGAAAAACATGCAGTTTCTCCCTAACAGTTTATATATACATGTTTGATGGCACTACTGTTCTTCCTAAGTCAATTTTATATTTTAGAGTTTTCATGTATGTGGTATCTCTGAAAGACAATGGCCAACCATGCCAAGAGTTCTGGCCTTCTTGGCAGTGATGGGCAGCAGTTCACCAGTGGCTTTCATCTGCTCGATCTTCCTGGACACGGCCTCGTCTGCTTCGATGACCAGCGCACACTTCTGGGCGTAGCTGACCAGCGTCTCCTCACGTGGCCGAAACAGCCCCACCAGTGGCAGGGCCTCCATGGCGGCCAGGTGCAGTTCAGCAATTGGCGCTGTGTTGGCGATGGTGTTTCGGTCGATGCCGTAGTGCCGGAAGGCTCCACTCATGCTCTTTTTCTTGTTGAAGGCCGAGAGCACTTGCTTGTAGCGGTGAATGACGTATTGCACTCCAGTAGCTGTGGATAGAGAAGAGATATAAAAGAGTCAGCCATTTTGGGTTGTGTAAGTGGAGAAGTATAATGTTTACTGTAATCTAACCATTGTAAATGTACATAAGCCTGAGATAAACGTAATCCAACATATTTTCAAAACAGGTTAAGTAAAAAGTCTTTACTTTGAACATACTGTACCACAATTTAAAAATGGCATACAATGGATGAATGGAGCATTTATCTTTGTTCTCTGATGTTAACGTAGAAGGTAAGCTACTTTGGTCTGTCAAAATGATGCTATTTCACAAGCCCATTTACAACACTATATTAAGGCTGGGTGGAAAAATGTAGCTTCTGTCTAGACCTCAAAGCCAAGGTAAAAATAGTTTCCTACTCTATGTCATATTTAATTGTAGTTACAATATATAACCTAAATGTGGTCAACTATTAATTCTTTAAGTAAATACCGGTAGGTTTTAAATTGACTCATGTTTCCCCCCAAATTGGCACTCCTGGCAAGATTATAATTTTAGCTTTTTCATAACAGAGTCGATATCTGCTTTATACATATTAGCTTCTCACCCTGAAAACTACTGAGAAGGTTATGATTGCATGTACTGATTACAATTTCAATGAGAAACATTACCCGAAACATCTTACTTCCAGCACAGTATATGCCCAGCTTAAAGGTCATTTAACTTGTACTTACACAAGAACCATTCTAGAAAACAACTTTAAAGTTACCCCATGCTAACCCAGAGAACATACAAGGTTCTAAGGAAACTCTACATTAAAGAATCAACCAAGTGACACAAAACAAACTGACAAACACTATTTGATTTTCTAAGGCATTCAGGCTATGTTACCTCTTTTCCTGCTGTAGTCCTTCCCTTTCTTCCCCCTTCTCCGCTCCTTGTGGTGTCTCCTCTTCCTGAGATCGTTGGAGGCCCCTGAGAATGCGGAGGAGACAGACAGCTCGGACCCACTGTCGTTGCAGGCGCTGGAGCTGGACGAGGCGTCCCGTGACCGCTTCCGTGGCTTGGACTCTGAGTACTGGGACTTGCTGGGTTTGGGAGCTGAGCAGAGGAAACAGGGCCAGGGGACAAGGCCAAGGTTACAATTAAGGACTCAGGAAATATGTACTTTGAGAAATATGATTAATGACAGCTTCTCTGGAATTGGCAGGCAGCATTTCTACTTCAACAGCCCCCTGCAAAATTTAGAATGCCTGGAAGCTTTCAAGTGTTTTGCTTTGACTCTGTATAGCGACCTTGAGCTAACCACTGATCTCTTAACTGTGTATCGGTATAAGATTCTCCCTTTTCTCCTGACTTACGCTCCGCAGCAGCCACCTGGCGTGTGCTGGTGAGGTTCTCGATCTGTGTGCGGAGGAACTTGCGGTCCTGCTGCAGGTCCTCCACCTGCCTCTCCAAGGCCCGGATGCGCTCCTGACGGCTCTGTAGCAGACACTGGAGCTTGGTGATGGTCAGCATGACGCTGGGAGGGAGACCCTCAAGGGTGGTGGCCGCTGAGGACAGGAACAGGACATCACCAACCTCGTTTGGTTTTATGCACAAAGTTATTGCTTCACTGTATGTATCATAGAGTATCTTACACTATATTAAAGATGGATCATGAGTGCCCCCTAGTGCCCACAATTAAGTTCAAAATTAATGCACGGTCGAGGTTGTAAAACGGCCCCGACGCGAAGCGGAGGAGTAATATTTGTATCATATTGTTTACATTTAGCTAATTTCTTGTTTCCATTTCAAATGTACAATAACCAACTGGGGAAATGTTTAGAGTGTATAAACTATCAATGTATTCATGTGTGCTAGATATTCATTTTCTGTTCAACAATAATTTAAACAGCTTCAAGTCATCCTCTAGTGTTGAAACTTCCAACTTTCAGATATGCATAATACTGTGGCCTGTACAGCAAAAAAGCATTCTAGCAATCCTTCCCAGCATTTATTTGCCTTGTGTTTAAAAAGATTATAGTGTTTTGTTCAAACACACAACATAATGTGGTTTTAAGACGTTCAAACATTCAGAACATTTTGTCACACAAACATATGTGACATCTTATAGGTTGTACACGTTCAACTGAAACCAAAAGAAAATAATTGATTCTTGTAAAGTCAGTTGTAACACCTGTGTTGAAATAAAAGCAAACGTCCCACTCTGTCCCAGACTTTACTCTACAAGGTTCATTTCATGTCCCCCCCCTTTTATCTACCAGAACCTATGAGAGAGTTAAATATGGATACACTGGCCCTGGGTGATAAAAGCAAGGCTGAGAGGGAAGCACCCATCACCAGCTTACACCTGGGTCTTACTGGACACAGCGCTGCTCAGAGTGTTGTCCTGTTCTACGTCACTAGTTGTCCCAGAGTTGCCGTTGTCCCACAAGCCCACATCCAGCTCACACTCCTGCTTCATCCAGTGCTGGGCGCCACTGGGCCGCGCCTTCCTGCGCATTGAGCTGGAATCGATCTCTACGTTGGGGGAATACGCCGTGGGTTCCTGCTGCCACAGCGAGGAGGACATGTCTACGAGGGGAGACTGGAGAGGGTCTGGGGAAAAATACCAGGAAAAGGTTGTATCCTGAGGGAGCACACTAACCAATAATACGCTGAGTTTTGGATGGGGACAGTATTTTGTGCACCTCCGTACTCTTCTGAAATGATTATTGTCTTATTACAAAGTCTTTTGTTCTATGTGATCAGTTTGAGTGCACAAAGTGTTCAACAGTTCAAAGCTGAAGACTGACTTTTTACTGCACTTTTTTCCTTATACTCCCTTCATTGTGCGTAACGAAGATCACTGATAAATTCAATAAAAGACAACAGACACAAATATATTTAAACAATTAAATAATTACACGAATTTTCACATTTCCATCGGCGATTAATTTCAACATCAAATAAACGACCACGTTCCATTCTATGTACTGAGCCTATCCTTACAAAAAATATGAAAATATTTCGACAGTAAACACCGAGCTACACAGAAGCATTTCTAATCCAAAGGGCTCATGAGTGACTGTACACCAAGATGGATGCAAATGTAGCCCACTAATCCACAAACAGAAAAGGCACTGTGCGCACATGACCAATGATGTTGTACGGGTAGCACACCTCCCACATACCTCAGCAGATGTCACGTCAAGGAAGCAGGGCATCAACTGGTCGTGTTGACATCGGCTTGCCAGGACAGTTTTCTGTCTTAAATCTATGTCCTGTGAGGCAATAGTTCTACTCAAACGTAAATGCATGTTTAATGATGCAATTATAACGGTGGGCGGTGATTTCCCCTTTCTTTGTGCTTTGATGTTGAATGGGAAGGCGATGTGGTGGAGGTGACAGACCGCACAGCCAGTAGCTGCACAGAGCTCAACCAAACCCGAACGCTGTAGTCAAGGACCTGACGCACTGCTGGAAAAGCAGAGACTGTCGGGACTTCGAGTGTATGCAAACGATCTTTCATTCAGGTGTATGCGTATGCAGTCCATGGCTGTATGCAAACGAACGATCCCATTAATTACATCAAGATGTGCATGTCCAATAAAAGACAGCGGCGACAATAGGATGTTTCCATTCTCTCGCACCTACACCAATCGGTAGGCTATACACATTTACTCTTCTATTAGGCCCTCATGAGAATAAATAAATACAAGACATTTAGTGTTGTTATTTGACATTTTATTTATCTCAAACTGATTTGGTTTCACTGAGGCACAGGCCATTTGGTCCCTGATAGTTTCTGAATGTGTTAAAACTGGTCCCCAATCAATGGACTCCTGCCAACGGTCAGGCTTTAGACGTCAGTGGTATGAAAAGTAGACACTGTTAAAAGGACACATTTTAAAACCATAAAATCACAAGCTGACATGATGCTAGACAGAGCTAATAGATGAGACCATGACCTACTGCACTATCAGTGGACACGACCACCAAACAAATCTTTAGTGTATGACACTGTTAGGTATATCGAATCTCCTCCTAAATATTCTCTATGCAAGTATATAATATTGATGTAATCTATAACATCTGTTGATAAATAAAATGTGGAAGTTGTTAGTTTTACAATAGAAAAATACAATGGATTGAGTGAGCCAAACTCTTAATGTAATACAGGATTGGTGTCAAATGCTGAATTATCATTGTGATACAAGCAAAATCCAAAAATGCATTGTTCTGGCTTCACAATAACATCTGATTGTGATACTGATTGCAAAAGAAAGGCATATGAATATCGTGAGACTAAGAGTACGTTGCCATGACATGACTGCTATAACTTTGATCACTGTTCATCTGATTTGATGAACCAAAGCTGATTCATGTTTTAAACAACATATGGTATTCCTTCATGCATAAGATCTTTCACATTTTTCTTTTTCATTCACATGGGATAAGTGCACATGATATTTTTAAACAGTCACAAGCTCTATGTGAGGTTTTACTGTGGGTGAGGTGCTGGCACAAGCAACGTCCTAGCTTCCCACGAAAGCAAAATAACTGAAGCAAACTAGAGCAAAATATCCACGAGTATAAGATCAAGATTATACTCATAACAACTGAGGATACTGTGTACTTTTATGTAGGCATCATTTTCTGGGCTTCTGCTCAAAATATTTTGGGCTCAGAGTATCTAGAGTTGGAAAAGATATGGAAAACGCCCTAGTCTGTGCGGTCCAACTAACTCATTAAACCCTTTGCCACAAGACTTCAATTAGTATGGACTGGCCTAAACTGGCTTTCACATGGAGAACATTGCAGAGATGTTTTCCAAATAACATAAAGCCCACACCATTCTAAACCAACTCACAGGACCATTAGTGAATCTAAGTTTTGACTAAATACAAGAGGAAAGGGGATAAGAAAATTATTTCACTGATAATGTTAATCTCATTTTCACTCTGTGGTAGGTAGGCTGTCTGATTAAAATGATCTTCCTTCCTTTGCCCCATCTACCCGTGTCTCAATCATTCTACATCCACTTTCCCCCATTTCTCTCCTAGTGTCTCGCTACCTTTTCTTACACTCATTCCTGTTCATTTCTTTTCTTTTGTTTCTCTCCCCTTCCTCCCTCCTTTTCTCACTCCCATCCTAGCCCCACTAAAGGTATATCAAGTTTGAGGATGTTGAGGACTGAAGGACTTGTGTGTGGTGAGTTGTGTTAGTTTGTACTGCTGGTTATAACATGTACTCAAGACAGAGCGCCCCTGGGTCCTTCACTGGACGCCCTCCACCTCCTCGTCTCCTCCTCACTAAGCGCCTCCTCTTAGTGGCAGATAGCCAGCAAGAGGCGCTTGAAGTCACCGCCGCACTCAGATTTGATCGCGTCCTTCAGGGACACGTCATACTTCTCCAGGTACATGTCCTTGATGGTCTCCAGGTCAATCTGGCCAATCAGAATAAGATGTGTTTGTATCAATGTGTGTTAAAAGTAGTGACAGAGCAGCAAAAACAATGTAACTTTTTGTTACATATATTGTCATACATTCCATGAGTGATCCATGCTAATGAAATGTCCTTGATAGTCTAACCTAGCCAATCAGAACCATTTGTTTATTTCAATCAAAATATCCTCAACATATACAAAACAAGTAGTAATAGAGTAGCAAAATAGTAACACTCATGGCCTTTTTGTCAGACAGATACACTGAAAACCACAAACTCAGGCCATGTCTACACTATTCTAGATCTGTTTGAATCCCAAACACGTTTGTTTTCCACCTTTCATCTATACTACTGTGGCATTATCAAGCTCCTGAAACAGAACAATTTGAAAACAATGTTGGCCCGTTTTCATTTGAAAACTATGGCTTTGCATTTTAATGTGAAAGAAATGACATAGATTTCCAGCAGCGAACACAGTATGGAGAATGATGTACAAGCATTACTGGCCTTTCTGTCTTTGGTGCATCTGTAGTTCAGTTACAAAGTACAAGTTATAAATTCAATAAATTAAGTTAAATCAAATTCAAGAATGGTCATGTGATTTGTGCGATTGGTAATGTGATCTACGTGATACAGTATGGACAAAAGACCATTTTGGTTCTGGAATTGCAAACATGCATCTAGATGGAGAGATCGTCTCAGCTTCAAAGCTTGAACAGTGTTTAAAAAGATGTAATTATGTGGATGTAGTCTATTCGGACAAAGTGATTAGTAATAATGAGACATTAAACCTTGTACCTCGGACCGACACACAATGAGGCGGATGAGAGTGTCTTCATCTGTGCCAGCACCCTTCATGGCTGCGTTCAGACGACGGGCAAAGTACAACTGAGGGTTCTTGGCACACCTCACTGAAGAGATAAAAGAAGGAAAACAAAAGCTAAAACACCAGGTTCAGCTAAAACAACGACAACAATGTCCTCCCCTGAGATCCCATTCCTTGTTTGCGATTGTGCAGTGGATTTAGGTTGAAGTTTTAATCACTTATTAATAATGTTGTGCTATTGATTCTATCACCAACCGAGACCGATGTAGCATTTTTTCAGGGTGCCTGAGGTCTCATTCTCAATGACGTCCAATATCTCTGTTCCCGACAGCTGCCCAAACATGGAAACAGGCAGAAATACAAAGCTTAACAAAGTGAAACTATTTATCTGTATAATAACCCCTTGTTTAAATGCGTTTTGGTTTTGCATTGTTCAATTCTCTTCAGGCATTCTTGGATTTAACCATTTCCTTTGTGTGTGAGTGTGTGTGTTTGTGTGTGTTCTGACCTGCTCATAGGCCTTGAACGTAGCCTGTAGTTGAACGTAGTTCCTGGTAGCAAGGATGTAGCTGAATGTAGACTCGTCTGTCCCAAAACGGCCTTCTCCTGCCTGGCACAGGAAGGAACACATAATCAGTTTAAAAAATGACAAGACACGCATGAAATGGATTACTGTAAAGAAACCAGACACAAACAAATCAAAAGTGTTCATACCTCAAACAGGGAGGCGGCGTCCTGCTCGGCCAAGGCCTCATCCACATCATACCCCTCATCTCTAGTCCCCTGGGAGGAAAGAGAGTTTTCACTAAGAAGTACGGTATGTGTGTGGTGGAGGTGGTGTGTGTGTGTGTGTGTGTGTGGGGGGGGGGGTTCCTGTGAATCTGAGGTAAAACAAAGACTCTCTGTGTGACTCATGCCATTGTATCCGGTCTTTACTCAGGCTAAGAAAAGGAGACCTGGATATCTGCCAGTTCTGGCTGTCCCTGAGACCAGGAAAGAGAATTGAAGAGGAGAGGAGTAGAGTGGAGGGGGAGGGGTGGGGGGGGGGGGGGGGTGTGGTGTGTGGTGTGGACAGGCGGCTTGAGTGATTTCAGCACAAAGGGCTCAACTGTGATGAGTGATGACTGAGTGGGACTGAGAGTGGTGGCCATTTTGCAGGATACCTCAAAGGGCTCTTTTTACCTGCAGGAGAAGAGTCAGCAGCCTCCTCACATCGCCACTCGTGTCCCCCTCGATGTCAGCCTCCAGGTCCCTCTCGTGGACTGTGTTAGGGAGGGAAAATGAGAGAGGGTTTGGGAGGACAACGTATTTGAAATATATAGCTATTGTTTAAGAGTGGTGAAATGTGTAACTACTTTCATATACAGCAGATATCAAAGAAATCCACAAAGAATAAGTAATTCAGTGTAAGACTAGAGACTATATGTTAAAGCCATTGAATCTGTATTCACAAATGCACAAAAAAGAAATACTACAAATGAATGAGAACCTCCACTAACACATCCAGCAAAATTGTTTCAAAATGTAATCTCTAAAACGCCAAATTTCTGCCAACACAACCACATGTAGTAGACTGACAGGACTGACATTCCTTGCTCCATGTGTGATCATTCAGACAGGGATCTGGTAACCACATCAACAAGAGAGGAATTTCTATAATGTGTTAAAATCACAAACAGATCCTGTAACTCTGCGAGACTGAGATCGTGTTTGGGAGACCAGCCGGCTCAGAGGAATGGGTGTTCCCCTTGGCAGGCAACTCCATAATTAATTTGACGTAAACGTAAAAAGTCAGCCCAAGCCTATCCGTTCCTCCATGAATGTCACAGAAATGAAGTGAAACGCAGCGGAAGGGACAAATTAAAAGAGCAAAATCAGCACAATCAACACACCCTTCAAAACAGGAACAAACTCACATTGGTACTTGGATTGCACTTCCCTTACCTTGAAAATAAGTCTCCTTGAACATAGCAATGTCCTAGAAAAAGTAAATAATCTTCATCAGAGTGTTGTATTATACTGAAAATGCCATTAAATGTTTTTAAAGGACAATTTATTTTGCCATCATGATAACTGACTTTTTACACACAGGACCATAATTACATTTCACCAAACTCACAGGCTGAGTTTTTCTGAATTAAGGTGGCGTCACCTGATTGGTGGCGGTGCACAGGATCTCCACCAGCACGTCCTCGTCAGTGCCCGCACCCTTCATGGCCCGCCGCAGCTCCTTGACGGCGTAGATGTGAGCAGGGTCCAGCATGGCGATGATTGCGTTCTCAAAGCTTCCAGACAGTTCGCTCTTCAACACCTCAATCAGCTCCTTCAGACAAGCACACGGTACAATATACACACAGTCAAAGCCAGCAAAAGAGAGAGAGAGAGAGAGACAGAAAGAGAGCAAGCAACAGCAAGCAACAAACAGGACAACAAATAGGACATTATCACTGACTAACAACATTGTCTCAAGTCATCCTGTTATAATTGATCTGGAAAAACACAGTATATGATCATGATGTTATGCTTCATGTTTATTAGCCTAACTCTGGCATGGAAGCAGAATCACAAGGTAGAGAACGGATTACCCTCTGCTGACTCACATCGTCATACTTGTCAAAGTAGGCCTGTTTGATTTCCATCCTCTGCTCGGCAGAGCGGTTGGCTAGGATGTCAATGATGGCCTGTTCATCAGTCCCTGAAACGTGAAGAGTAGTTGGTCAGACTCAGCTATGTGTTGGTCAGGTTCAGCTACGTGTCCCCAGACAGCGGACTGTGGTATTACATTGGGCTTCTGCAGTCATCTTTCCTTTTTAGCTCAGTGAGGAGCTGAGCCAGTTAGCCTACAACCACACACCTCAAGAATTCCACAAAGGGGGAAAACGAAATAGCACTCTAAAGATAGTGTGTGACTCACCCAGACCCTTGCAGGCCTTGCGGATTGCCTTGATGTCAGCGACGACATCGAAGTCCTCATAAGGAACAATTGTGGGCTGTTTGTGGGAACACAAAACAATTTTTAGATTTATAGTGAAAGTGTATGCGTTTTTTTTTTATCAACAAGTTAATCAAGTTAATCAAACCACAACATAAAAACTGTATGGAGCCGAGTGGTCTACTTCTAATAGCCTACGTATTATTTTATGTATGTAAACTCGTTTGACTGTAGGGGGATGGAAACAGCAAGATGGGGGATGGTAGGCGGAGCCTTTGGACCATAGTGACTAGATTGGGTCTGGAATTCTCATGGATCTATGCACAGCTACTGGCAGGTTATCCAAACAGGCTGCAGCCCCGGCCCCTCAAAAAAACTCAACAGCGTAGCCCAACCCATTCACCCCTTCTGCAGAAAAGCCTAGGATGCAGACTCATTCATTGTTTACTCTCAGCTAACGGGATTGTGACGAATTCCGCAGAGGAGCGGTCGCTTCCTCGCCCTTTTCCCCCACTGCCTATGCCGGCGCATGCGACAGTTTTCAAACCGTCAAACCGAAGTGTACAGAGAAACTAGTTTATTCGCATGACACATAGCCAGCCCACTGATCTTTCCGGCTATGTCGTTGTAAAAACGAATGAAAACTCAGCGAAAATACTCGCTTCTTTAAAACACATTGAACTGTGTGTGCGATGTCATGCCAGCAAGCAAACTGACACACAGCCATTTCTTTTCTGATAAACTGTTATAGGACAAGAGAAAAAAGTATTCTACGTTTTTCGATGACGAGGCACGTTAATTAACCGAGGTTACATAATTTCTTAGTTAAATCTACCATCATCATGTGTGTGATGTTCTGAGGATGCGTTTTCTCAGCTAGTAAAATTAAGCGAAGAATATAAAAAGTAACATGAAAGTACCCACTTGGCAGTTTCCCATTTTAAGTTGTTGTTAAGCTTGTCCGTAGGAGAGGAGAACTTCACTGTCTGGCTGTGTATCGGTCTTTGACTGTGTCAAGCTTAGGCCCAGGCTGCGTCGCAGTTGTGATGTGACGTCATATTACGCGGACCTAACAGAATTAAGGTTAACCATACACTGACCGAAAAAACAAAGTCCATTTTTTTCTCGATGTTGCCCAGAGCTCCTAATCCGATGTAGCGGAACGCCTCGGTTGCGCTCCAGGTGTGTAGACCGGCTGTAAGATGTAAAGAATGATTTGATACCTTTATTGCTCACTTACCATGTAGCAATCACATTATTAGGCTAATCAATAATATATGTAGATTGAGTGTAGAGTTAAGTGTGTATGGCGATTTCCTTATTCTTGATTTAGGATGCGCTTTGGACAAAATGCGTCTGCCAAATAGCCTACCATAAATATAAGATATAAAAAGTGATCTCTCTGATATAGGCTATTCTTTAGATTTTATTTTCCTATTGTAAGGCCTAGTATGTTGTTTTATAGAACTCTCTGAAGAGGCACATCCTGGAAAGATTTTATACAGATTATAGAGACAAACGTATATTGGTCTGTTATTCTCTGAAAGACAATGAATGACAGGACTATCAACACTTGCAGGCAGGGGATAGACTTGGCACTCCCCTTCCCACACTTCTCAAGCAGGAGAGGATAAAATAAAAACAACAAAAAGAGACTTAAGACATTTAGAAATGTGTTGCCATATTCCCTGCATGTAGGAGTTGTCTATATTATCTTCATGCTGTACAGACATCACTACAACACAGTATAGGCTACAATTATGCTAAAGCAAAGACTTCGTCAGTACAAATACAATAGGCCTAGCCTGACCTTACGCTGTACTGGCGTTTACATGTTTGGGCCATAACGCCAAGTTTTTCGGCTACATCTCCCCTGGTAGTTGTTATTTGAAATATCACCTCAGCCTCAACCTCATAAAATCCTTTTACATCGAAGTCTGGACTTTACCCCTTCATCTGGCTGCACACTAATGATTATTTTTTCACCATCACTACAAAGAGGCGATGGTGAAAAGGTTCACAGGTAGTGTGTCTCTAGCACATAAGCTACATGCTTCACAGTGTATGTTAGAAGTCCTACAATGCAGTTCCTTCAGTGCAATGTTAAATTGGCATTTAATTGGTTAAGACATCCATGTCAATGCTGGCTGACTTTTTCCATTAATCATTTAGAAAATGTCATTTGAACTTATTCCATCATCCTGCTAGTTTTGTGTTTATTCGCACAGTCATCCCATAGAAAATGCCAAGGTTGTGACAGACACTGTCTCCGCACATTAATCACAACATTAAATGGCTTTGACATTTCTGTATTTTTACCTATTCACCCCTTGCAAGTGACGTCACGTTTTGTTCGCGCCACAGCAAAATAGCCTAGTGGACGGCAAGAACACGAATCAAATCAATGGGTTGTAATGGGACATATCGCACAGCTAGGAGATTATAGTGAGATTTAACCGTAGTAATGCCCTTCCACGACTGTTGGCTTATTGTTTGGAATACAACAACATCCCATGTTCTTGCATAGATATATTTTGGTTTGTTTTCTTTGTGTTTCGGGAGTATTTCAACCACAATTGCATGCTTATCTCCTCAGTGTATGAAGCACAGCAGCGGTTGCTATAGCAACCATAGACTCTGAACAGGACGGCAGATAGCACTTAGGCAAAAGTCTTTGGCAAGATCTGAATGTAAACAGATAATACCGTTCAAGTTTTTTTTTAATTTCCTATTTCTTTCAATTCTTTAACTTAAGACATGTAAGTAAGTTTATTCGCTGGGCAACGTACAAACTGACGAGTTACATTAGCCCTAGCACTATGAGCTACGATAAACGTTAGCTAGAATAGCTAGCTTCTAAGTGTGGCAGCTAGTTATTATTTCATGTTCTGATATGACATTCTTAACGTTTTGACTATGTTACAACTGATAAAAGCAAGACAAATAAAGTAACCAAATCGCTTTGCAATATTTTAGTCCAGAAATACTTATGGGTGTTCATTTACCATAATGTTAATTACAGTAGCCTAACTTAACGTTATCTCCCCTTGCTGTTACCACCAGTTTTAATAACTTTACATTTGCGATCATGACCCATTTCATCTAACAACACCACTGGCATCTTCTTTGACTATCAGACCCCAAACAGCAATACATTGAACTACAAAGATGTTATAGTAATGGTGTTCAGTTCATCATAATCTTTATGACATAATGTAATTTGCCGTCCGTCTCCCATCTTTTTGCCGTCCAGCATGGAGCCGTCACGTGACTTAAGTCACGTGTCTGCAAGGGGTGAATAGCCGGCTGGGTTTCCCGCAGCACTTTGCAGTCAAGGCGGCCGCCTTGGCAAAACATGCCTGCCGCCTTAACTACGTCGTCAAAAAAAAGTAGTCCACCATGTTACTGTCCTGATTTCTCCCTTTCATTCCAAACCGTGACCAACGCCAGTCTCTCTTCTCCGTAGAACGCATTAAAAACCTGCCATAAATCGAAAAATAATCAGTTTTTATAATCTTTACATGATCCGAATCAGAGCTGGTGAGCGGAGCCGCGCAAATATCCCGCTAGCTCTCAGAATCAGTCAAATCGCGAACAGCCACAGCTCCGTTTACTTGTCAGGTGTGATGAAATGCGTTCATATTCCACTTTTTATGTCATAAACTTTGCAGGAAAGGTTTTGTGGTAGGATTGTCCAATGGTCAAGTTGTTGCTTTAATTTGTGTTTTAATTTATGCGACGTACCGATGCTGAGTTCGTCAGTTTTGCGCACGTTTAAAATGTTTAGCCGACCGCGTAATTTGTCTTTTTTTTTTTTTGTTCTATAAGTTTCACTTTTCATGTCCTGAATGTAACATGCCTATGATAAGGCTTTGCCAGGGCCGGTTCTCCCTATACGCACACTACGCAAGTTGCGTAGGTCCCCGCAAGTAAATGAAGGCCCCCTCCCTTGTCTCCCCTTCAGTTAGGCCTAGTCAAGCTAAACAGTATACAGTTATAGCGACAGTGTCTCATAGGCTACATTAAAGGGGTGGTTCAGGATTTTGGACATAAGACCTTATTTCCAAGTAAGCAAGTGTGATATTTATCAGTGGAGACCGTTTTCAGCACGTTTCATCCAGTCCTTCTAATTGCAGAGTTCGCAGGTGCTAGGCTAGCGCAAGTCAACGGTATGTGCTAGCCTGCCACTAAAGACAGTCTTACCCACTCCAAAGTACACCTGAGGCAAATTCCAGACAATCGATGTAAATGTCTGTGTTGATAGAATAGTGTAAGAAATACAACTACCCTTGCATCGCGTTGCAATAGTTATACTTTGGTCCCTAAAGTTGTTAGTAGTCATTTTGCAACTCAGCGGCGGACTGATATTACCAAGGCTACTACTAGGTATCCCCATTGGAGTGCGCTTTACTGTTTACTTTTCGGCGCAGTACTACTAACCGGAGCAAGTATAATTCCGCCGCTGCTAAAAAATAACAAATGGTCGCACTCCAAAAATCTTTTCTTGCTTTTAATCCATTTTAGCACAGGGGTTAATTGACAAACGTTTCGGCCTGATGGCCTTCGTCAGTGTGTTTCGTCCCTATGGCTACTTCCTAGTTTTAAATAGACAAGTATATTCAATTAGTGACACCTGTCCTCATTAGCTCCGTATGAATTCAACAGGCGCTCCGACACATCAGGCCTCCCCGGCCGTTCATCAGTCGGAGCGCTTGGTGTCTCCAAAATGCAACACACTCATTTGCATTGTAACAACGCACCACCACATATCGTATAGTCAGACAATGATAAATACATAAGACAATAAACATGTAAGTAACACTCAGAATGACACAATCACAGAAATGACGACAGATCAAAGTCTTCATTCATTCCCTCTGGTGACATAGAACGTAGGCGATACATCCAGAAAGACTCCCTCTGAAGGAGCTTTTAGTCTGTATCTCCCCCTCTGCGTGGTCTTTGTACGTGCTCTATACCAGTGCATTTCAGATCTTCTAAAGTGTGATTTTTTTCTATGAAGTGTCTTGCTACAGGTGAAGTTATATCGTTCCTACGAATGGCTGATTTATGTTCACTCAGTCTTGTTCTTAATTGTCGCGATGTTTTCCCAACTAATAACTGGCAAGGGCATTGCAAAAGATAAATTACGTTTTTCGTAGAACAATTTATTAATGAATCTATTTTGTAAAATTCTCCCGTGTGAAAGCAGCTGAACGTATTGGTTTTTAACATGTGTGGACAAGCAGCACAATTTCTGCAAGGGAAGCACCCCTTGATGAAGGAGGGCTTCCCTGTGCGGATGACGTCCGACCTAACCAATAGATTATTTAAGTTACTCGACCTTTTATGAGTGAAGAGAGGTGGTGTAGCAAATGTGTTATTCAAAGAGGTGTCTGTTGTTAGAATATGCCAATGTGTATTCACAATTGATTTGATGGGTCTTGATAATTTGTTGTATGTGAGTGCGTAGTTCACTGAAAAAGGACGTGTCTGTTTTTTTCCTTTCTTCGATAGTAATTCTGATCTTTGCGATGATCTTACTTTCTCATAAGCTGGGGTCAACCATTCTTCAGGGTACCCCCGTGATCGGAATCGGTTAAGCAAAGTTATTGACTGTTTTTCGAATTCGTCGTCTGTATCGCAGATACGTCGGACCCGGTATAATTGGCTAAGCGACAACCCTCTTTTCAGCGACACTGGATGGTGGCTGTCTGCACTCAACAACGTGTTTTTGTCGGTCTCTTTACGAAATACTGTGGTGGATATCCGATTGTGTTGTTTCAATATTAAAACATCTAAAAAATGCATTGACTCTAAATCCCTCTCTGATGAAAATGTGATAGTCTCTAGTCTTGAGTTCAAAAAATGTGTGAACTCCAATAGCTCGGTCTCATTACCTTTCCAAATCAAAAAACAGTCATCAATGTATCTCACCCAAAGTTTTACAAGATGTTTGAAAGGATTGTTATTGTACACAAAATCCAGTTCAAATTTCCCCATGAACAGGTTAGCATAGCTTGGTGCCAATGGGGTGCCCATGGCTGTACCCTGCAATTGTAGATAATAGTCGTTCTCAAATAGAAAGTAATTGTGGGTGAGAATGAACTCTGTTAAATCAGTGATAAAGTTCGTAGGTATGTCTAGTGGGGTTTCAAGTAAGTAGTGATTTAAAGCTTCTAGACCATCTTTATGAGGGATAGAAGTGTATAGAGAAGACACATCCAAAGTCACAAACCAATCATGTTCATCCACATTTTGTATAGGTTGTAATCTGTTCAAAAGGTCAGTTGTGTCCTTCAAATAAGATGGTAACTTTCTAACAAGAGGTTGTAAGTAGTAATCAACAAATTCTGACACTTTCTCGGTGAGAGAATTAATCCCTGACACAATAGGACGGTATGGAGGGTCCGTCACGGATTTGTGTATTTTAGGTAACGCATACAATAATGGTGTGACTGGGTTCTTGTTAGTCAGAAACTTAGATTCTTGTTCTGTTAACCATTTCATGGCTAGCCCTTGATGTATCATGCGATCAATTCTATCTTTGTATGAGCATACAGGGTTCAGAGTCAGTTTCTTGTAGCAAGTGACATCACTTAACGTGTTCTTTATTTTTCGTACATATGTTGCGGTGGCCTGGATGACTATCCCGCCACCTTTGTCCGCTTTTTGGATGATGATGGTTGCGTCTTTTTGCAGGTTCTTCAAAGCGTCCCTTTTAGAGATAGTCAGATTGTTCTTTTGTTCCCTTTCAAATGTCCTTTGAGCAAACAGTCAATGTCGTGTTCAACCAGACGGCAGAACGTGTTCACTGATGGGTTTTGTATCTGGGGTGTGAATGTACTCTTGGGTTTAAATCTTGGTGCTTGTGTTATTGGATTTTGTGGAGCAGAGCCAAAAAAGCCTTTCAGCTTAATGTTTCTTAAAAATTTAAACAGTTCAATCTTAACTAAAAATGGGTTGATCTTTGGAGATGGAACAAATGATAAACCCTTCTTAAGGACGTCTTCTTGTTCAGTAGTGAGTGTTTTTTCCGATAGGTTAAACACTAGCTGTTCATTCTCTTTATTGGCTTCAATGCACTGAATATGGTTGGAAATCACTTGCCTCTTCCGCTGCCCCCTTGAGCCCCTCCTGGTGGGTCGCGACCGGGTCTTTTGGTCCTTGATTTGCTTCTCATGGATCGTTCTGATTCTAAAAAAGATACCGCAGAAGAGGAGGAGGATGCCATTGAAGAGATGGAAGCTGTGTGTCGCCGGCCTTGGTGACGTGGATCACGTGGAGGTCTTACTGGTCTGTTGGATAGCCATCTGTAGATGTTGTTATCTTTGTAATCCATCGTGTCACGACGAAATTTTCAGAGCTTGAATTTCAATAGCTCATCCCGAAAGGTGTCCACTTGTTCTTTTAGTTTCTTCTGCATCACTTCAAGGTCTTTCTTGCTGTGGCTTTCCTCAATTTCTTTCATGCAGTCTTGGATGGAGCTTTTTGTAGTATGCAGATCTTTGGTTGCCTGCTCTACAACTAAGAGCATGAGGTTCATTGAGCAGTGATTGAGGATCCTATGTCCAAAATCCTGAACCACCCCTTGGTGGTTCCAGACAATCGAGGACAATCGATGTCCAAAATCCTGAACCTCATCAGGTCCCCGCAAGTAAATGAAGGCCCCCTCCCTCGTCTCCCCTTCAGTTAGGCCTAGTCAAGCTAAACAGTATACAGTTATAGCGACAGTGTCTCATAGGCTACATTAAAGGGGTGGTTCAGGATTTTGGACATAGGACCTCATTTCCAAGTAAGCAAGTGTGATATTTATCAGTGGAGACCGTTTTCAACACGTTTCATCCAGTCCTTCTAATTGCAGAGTTCGCAGGTGCTAGGCTAGCGCAAGTCAACAGTATGTGCTAGCCACTAAAGACAGTCTTACCCACTCCAAAGTACACCCGAGGGAAATAAATTATAACGCCAGACTATCGATGTAAATGTCTGTATTGACAGTGTTATTTCGAACGTTATTCTATCCTTGCATTTCAACGATCGCATTACATTTTGAGGGACTAGTTTCTTAGCAGCGGCGGAATTATACTTGCTCCGGTTAGTAGTACTGCGCCGAAAAGTAAACAGTAAAGCGCACTCCAATGGGGATACCTAGTAGTAGCCTTGGTAATATCAGTCCGCCGCTGAGTTGCAAAATGACTACTAACAACTTTAGGGACCAAAGTATAACTATTGCAATGCGATGCAAGGGTAGTTGTATTTCTTACACTATTCTATCAACACAGACATTTACATCGATTGTCTGGAATTTGCCTCAGGTGTACTTTGGAGTGGGTAAGACTGTCTTTAGTGGCAGGCTAGCACATACCGTTGACTTGCGCTAGCCTAGCACCTGCGAACTCTGCAATTAGAAGGACTGGATGAAACGTGCTGAAAACGGTCTCCACTGATAAATATCACACTTGCTTACTTGGAAATAAGGTCTTATGTCCAAAATCCTGAACCACCCCTTTAAGAAGGTGAACATGAAACCGAATTACCATTCAGGGCATGAGAAACGGAAGAAGAAACTTCACGAGAATGAACAGCGGGAACTACAGTCGGGTAAACTTGTGTTCGTTCCATGGTTTGATGTCAGCATAGAGTAGAGTAGTTGCTTTTATCAGTTGTAACATAGTCAAAACGTTAAGAATGTCATATCATAACATGAAATAATAACTAGCTGCCACACTTAGAAGCTAGCTATTCTAGCTAACGTTTATCGTAGCTCATAGTGCTAGGGCTAATGTAACTCGTCAGTTTGTACGTTGCCCAGCGAATAAACTTACTTCTTACATGTCTTAAGTTAAAGAATTGAAAGAAATAGGAAATTAAAAAAAAACTTGAACGGTATTATCTGTTTACATTCAGATCTTGCCAAAGACTTTGCCTAAGTGCTATCTGCCGTCCTGTTCAGAGTCTATGGTTGCTATAGCAACCGCTGCTGTGCTTCATACACTGAGGAGATAAGCATGCAATTGTGGTTGAAATACTCCCGAAACACAAAGAAAACAAACCAAAATATATCTATGCAAGAACATGGGATGTTGTTGTATTCCAAACAATAAGCCAACAGTCGTGGAAGGGCATTACTACGGTTAAATCTCACTATAATCTCCTAGCTGTGCGATATGTCCCATTACAACCCATTGATTTGATTCGTGTTCTTGCCGTCCACTAGGCTATTTTGCTGTGGCGCGAACAAAACGTGACGTCACTTGCAAGGGGTGAATTAGGCCTACCGCAGTGAATCCTTTGATCTGTCTGCGGCTTGCTTGCCAGCCTTTCCCATGTCAGAGTACATCGCAAAGTTGTGAAATATAATCGCATACTCCGTTTTTTAAATGCGGGCGACTGGCTACATTTATATAACCGCGTCTTTAAATGCGTTCATAATAACGTGCTGCTGGGGATGAAACTAGCGGTTTTTCAGCAGAAACACGAACCGTCGAAACTAATCGGTGATTTCACTCGTCCAATACATTTTTAAAAGAAGTAAATGGTTTTACAATAATTTCAGTCAAGCTTTAGTTGGTTTAGATAGCCTACAACTGAACGCAGCCTATGCCAAATGGAAAGTAGCCTAATGTATTGATTTGCTGTACTGGACAATAGATGCACAACGTAAATTAGGCCTACATGAAGTATTAAAATGATTATTTAAAATAGTCTATGTATGAAAAAATATTGAAGGGAATCAGGGGGAGCCAGCTCAGTAGCCTATCCTATGTCTTTGGCAAGTATAGCCAAAAAACTACATTAGCTTACTTCAAGTGTCAAACTGCAGATTTTTGAGTATCAAAACTGCAGTTTTGGAGGAAATATTTGCAGTTCTTATGCAGGAAATGTATTTTGGACACAACAAAATGGCATTGTACTGCATATAGTACTGTATTTTACTGCAGAAATGCAGTATTTTGGACATGCAAATACTAGGCTACTGCACTACGGTAGTATAACTGAACTGTACTTCGAAAAAAACTGCAGTTTTTTTTTGTAATGGGATATGTACAGCAAGCATCAAAAACAAGCAGCCCAGAACCTAAAACTGGGCATTTATAGCTGTGAAGGTGATTCACACACAATTAATTTTATTTCTCCTAGTCCTTTATGGGGAAAAACACTATATTTGGTACTTTCCGTAGAAATCCTAAATGGGGTGGGATGATTGTATTGGGAGCACTGAGGTGTCAGATGCGACTGTCAAAAAAATGGTTACAATTTGGCCCTCAGAGTTCAGGTTGGAGGGGCCCTTAGCAGGATTTTGCTTAGGGCCCCATGGAGGTCTGAACCGGCACTGTCCAAACCACACACTGTGTGAAACAAACACTATCATGGAATTTGGACATCACAATAAATGAGGATACCCATAAATAATCTACACTGATAAGAGGTTTAATTGACATTGATGATAGCCTACACACTTTTGTATGTGTAGGCTATCATCTAGAAACTACAACAGAGCCTTTCTTAGCAGCCCATCGGTGGTTCTCAAAGCTCTCAAAGTTTCACAACCCGCCCCCACCCCCACCCCACCTGGTCGGACAGCCTACCACCTTTGACTAACACATTTCCTGCGGGAAACCCTGTATAGCCACATCATCTCTTTGAGGGGAAAATAGAGTTCATATAGCAGTGGGAGACTGACCTTACAAAAGATGCTTTAAAAGTCTGACTCACCAAAGATGACAAGAGATGTGGGCGAGAGAAAATGATAAATGCATCAACCTCTATCTTCGTGGTAGAGAGGACATGGCACTTATCTTACTCCCACCAGTGCTCCACTGCTGTAGTGGTGTCGTAAACAGCATTCATCCTTGAGAGCCTTTGATTAGTCACTAGGCCTACTCTTTACCCACACAACCACTGTGCATCCTCTGTTCCATCAGTAAAATCAATAAGCCAAATCATTGAGATAAACCCTTGCACAACATGCTAATGTGCTAACCCAATGCTGTTTTATTGAATGGCCAACGCTGTGTTATGAATAGCCTACTGGTTGAATATAGGTACCACTTCTTTCCTGTTCTAATTGATGGGGCAGTGTTCTTGATGGCTGGATCCTAAGACTACGACAGAGTAATTTCAAGACTGGTCTTACCACATTTGAAACCCTCCATCAAGTTAGTCATTCGTAACTCCAAAATTCCCTTTCCATATAATGCTACCATACAACGTGACACCCTAAGCCATTTCCTAACTGCATTATTGACAATTATCTCAAACTTCTCCACCTCTGAAACAGCTATTTCATACACAGACAAAGGCCACCTGATGAGTGGCAAAATCCCAAACTGTAATCACATCAACTTACCAGGCTAGAAAGTTCTATCAAGGGAATGAATAGCCTTGATAATGAATTAAGCCCCAAGATCTGTCTTCGGTCACTCAATGTGGATTTGTTCCACCTGCCTAAACTCTTCTTGGGTATTTCCAAAATAGATGGAATCACCTCACCATCACCTCCACCAGTTTTCCCCTCCCAATAGGTTTCACCTTCATCCCTGCCCATTTCAGAGTGTCATACTGTCATTCAACTTGGCTAACAGCCAAAGGGTACATTGAGCCCTACCCCTCGTCATGTCATCCATATAGGCCTGGATACGCGGTAACTCTATTAGACTCAATTGACTGAGTGAATTGCTAACTCAAAGGGAAAAAAGGACAATAAAATCAGTTGAGTTCTTGTCATTGCTGTTTTTATACATGGACCCTGTACTCAAGAGGCACCACAAAATGGCAGATGTTAGAATCGCAGATGGAATGGAATGCCAGCAAAGCCTTGGTAGGGAACCTGTGGAAAAGCCAAAGATATTAAGTACAAAAGAGCCAGGCACACTAACACACTTCAGATAAGCTTCATGTAGACTAGAGGACAATTTAGTGAATATCAAGAGTCTAATGTAGCACAATGTAGTATTTTCCATGTTCAAGCACATTTGTCAATGTAACTGTTATACTGTAGATGCTGCCGACAGGTTCTAGTCAGGTACGTGCCTGTAAGATTATATTTCACTGTGAATATCCTGTCTACACAGGACAGGGAAAGCCTCCAAAGGAGAAAGAATAAGAGCTGTGACCTTAGATAGCGTAAAACAGACAGACAGTTGGAGTAGAGGATCAATAAAACAGTGAGGGAGGGGAAGGGGTGGACTATAGCAGAGAGAAAGAAAAATGGAGTGGATGGATCAGTGTGAAAGAGTTCAAGAAGGGGGGATGCAAGGCTAGGAAAAACAGTAGTTTGAACATGGAACATAGAACATGGAACAAGTGGAACATAGGGATGTAACGATATGAAAATTTAACCTCACGGTTATAGTGACCAAAATGATCACGGTTTTCGGTATTATCGCGATATTTTTAAAAGTGTGTTCAATATGTTCAGAAAGGACTAATAGGCCTACACAAGCTGAAATAGTTTCAAAAAGTGTGACAGCATTTACAATTACAAAATATAGGCAAAACCTTATTAAAAGGGCAACATTTAACCAGGGACGCTGGAACTCATTTTCATCTGGGGGTGCTCATAGAGGGGGTGCTGAGGGAGGGTAAAAAAATTGTTACTGAGTAGATGTGATTCTTCTATTCTGGTGCATTTTAAGGTGGCCTATTGCTACTGGAGAAGGGCATATTTTTATTCACATTCATAGGCCTACATCCTGACTGCACAAACAAACCTGGCTGAGCTGAGCATTCTTAATTCATCGCATAACGTTACCGTGGCATTGTGTGTGTGGTCCCGTTCACTTTTTCTTTGGTCATGTTTAATTGGCTTTGTGCCACAATTAAATCCATCAAGTAGATAACAGAATCAGTAGGGTACCAGTTTTGTTTCATTGTACAAGGCCTACTGTATGTCAAAAGCAGGCTTGGATAAGCTGAGAAGGATTAAACACACGGTTTCCACACCGTGGTAATCATCCGTGATAATCATGATATTTGAAATGAAAACGGTAATTGTTATCGTCAACATTTTTATCGCGGTTTATCATTATACCGGTAATCGTTACATCCCTAGTGGAACATAAGAAAAGGCTTTCTGTTCTGTTAGCTACCTGGTCCTGGGACCTGAGCCCTGTGGAACTGAACTTGGTCCTTCTCACAGTGGTGGGGTTGGGGGCTCCACCGCCTAGCTTGCCCCATATCCCAAACTGCATGGTCTCATTGTGCTGAACAACAGAAATACAAGTTCATGAGGGCATTTTGAAGTTATAATGTATGAATGACCCTTAGTTTGATTTATATACAGTATACGGCTTATATATATATATATTTTTTTTTTCCCAAAGTAGACTGCTGCTAATGTGATCGTCACTTCTGAAATCACACAGTTAACATCTAGGTGTTTCAATATTTTTTTTATATAACATTCTTTCCTTTTGCTGGGGATTCCCAGCAGATGGATGACTCACCACTCGCTCAGCATCTGCGTTCTTCCTTCTCTCTCTCTCCATCAGCTGGCTTCTCTCCTGCACCTGTCGGCTCAGCTCAGTGTAGTAAACACCTTTCTTTTCCTACATACAGCAGAAAGGAAGGAGTCAACTCAGCTCAGTGGACTCTCAAATACACAACGTCAACTACATTATCAGAGCTCCCCCAACTGGTGAAATGCTAAGAAACAATGCAGGGTTGTGGGGTTGAATCACCTTATCATAAATGACGATGCGAAACTTATTGTACTTGATTCTTACCTTTCTGATTATATCTGAACTCGTCCTGACAGGCTGTGGACCACTGGCAGTGTCTGCTCTCTATAATAAAGAAGAGTACATCATAATAAAGGAAGAGAGACATGATCATATATGTATTCATTCAGCACAATGCAACTTATAACACAGTGAAAATCAATATTTTTATCGGTATGTATCATATATGGAACCCTTGATGTTGTTGGTACCTTCCAATAAAGCTACAGGATGGATACAGGATACAGTGGTGAAGTTTTGGGCTATCTGAGGAAGCCCTATGCTGTAAATGTGGTTATTGCCAATGTCAATTAACTGCTAAAAAGTAAAATATGAATATCTTTCAAACCTGTGTGGTAACTCTTGAATTATAACTACTCTTCTCTGGCTCCATCCATGCTTTGTTGACTTTAACCTGCAGTGAATGCTGGTTGTCTAGGATAAGAAGAAATATTGTCTAATGTTCATTGTGATTGTGTTCACCTGCAAGTCAGTTTCCTCCATTAAATAGCATTGTGTGCAACAGGAAAAAAAAACAGACCTTCCTTTCTCCTGACCACTCTTGACTGCATTAGAGTATGTTCAGTTCTCTGTAAATCAAAATGAGAAACAATGAATGCCATTAATAACTGATGGAGGTTAGGGTTCATTTTTACCCAAATGCATTTGCATTTTCCTCACCTTGGAGTATGTGACAGAGGGAGCTCCTGAACTACTTTGGATCATAGGGGGCATTCTCACGTATTCCAGTGGAATACATTGAGCTATAATGAAACATCCATGGTGACAATAAAAAAATCAGCCTTAAGCAGTTTCTTTTAGGATGTCACTTTGAACATGAGATCCTGTAGGGGATTCTGAGGCTTACACAGGCTTTCATTGTGTGTATCATATCAAAAGACTCACCTGACCGTTGCCCTCTTATGTCTTTCACTGAGTAATCAAAAACACGTTTCGTTTTGCGGTATAGTAGGTCCTCCAGGCTTTCCGTAGGTGAGCTTATTGCAGAGGAACCTGACATCTTTCCAACTCCCCTTACTAAGCAAAGGCAAGTTAGAAAAGGCTATAATACATGATCCAACAACAGACTTCTCCATATAACAAAAAATATCTAAGATCTATTTAAGAAAGCACACAGAATTTAAATTTTTAGATATTAATGATCTGAGGAAGGATTTTGGAATACATGAGAAAATTATAAGCTCACTCTTATTGCGAAGAAACGCTGCCTCATAACCATCTGCCTTGTTTTTGGAGAGAGACTGAAAAGAAAAAAGAGCAAGTTGTTTTTCTGCTGTAATGTGGTGCCCTGGGCTGTTCTATGCCATACCACATATGGTTTGAGAAATGAGAAATGTGTTCCCTAACATTTTAACAAAGCCTGAAAAACTACTCATAAGCTCATCAAAGTATGTCCAAGCACCTCTGTGTTAGAGGTAGTGTGAGTTATAGTTTGTGTAGCTACTCATAAATTCATCTAGCTACTCATAATGTAACTACTCATAAACTCATCTAAACCCATAGTATAGCTAAGCATCTATGTGTCAGAGGCATTGTGTATCAATCGGTGTATCAGTCAGTCAGTCGCCCACTTTCTGCGCCCAAATGCATTCCCGCACAGTGCCTGGTCAGCTTTTACCCCAGTAAAGGGATAGTATGACCTCACTCATCCTCAGGGACATGCATGTCGTTTTCACTGTACAACATCCTAGGGAAAAATCAATGGAAACTTAAGAGAATGAATGAATCACATGGTCCCTGGACGCAAGCAGGTGTACCATGCACAGCGAGTGCTGAATGCATCATGTTCTATGCTTGTTATTTCAGCATCTGGACTGTGTTCCGGTGACTCACCCCTCTACTGGCTTTATCTCCCAACGTCGTAATCTGCAGCGTCGACTCCCTTGATCCTGCACAACGGGGAGATGGTTGTCATGAGTTACATTGCAGACACACACAGACAGATTATAAAAGGTTACTAAGTGGTGGTGACTGATGTCACGTTCAACATCACATCAATCACTTTATGAAGGTAAATGGAGTTTGTACAATAGGCCTACAAATGATGAGAGAGAGAGAATGGAGTTGAAGGTTCATTTAAAATAGAAAACCGACATAAAGCCTCTACCTCCAGCATGTCTTGGTTGCTTGGTTTCCTTGTGTGGCTCACACATCTAGGAATCACACCAAATCAGTTAATTTTAAGAATGGGGTAGAAAACATAAAAAAAAAAAAATGTCATCAAAGAATGTTCCTCCTAGAAAAGATACCTTTGTTTCCATGGTGGTGTCCGGCTCAATACACTCAGGAAATGTAATCTCTACAACAGGGCGAATGACAGGATTTGAGCATAATAACTGTATCATTTCAGCATTATTCATCATTTATTTCATTATTTATGAAATATATTTTTCATTATTTCTAAATAAAGTACCGGTATTTGCCTTTCCTCAGGGTAAATAAAGTATCTATCTATCTATCTATCTACCTACTGTATTTCTTTTTCACTCGTGATGTAATAAAAAGGTTATATTCTAGATCATTTACCTTCTGTGAGTTGGTGTACTGAATCCTCCAAGCCATATTTACTGTCTAGAGATATACTGTAACAATGTTGATATTACTATATTATAATCAGGGTGGTAGACATAAGTGTTTGGTTGGTGAAAGGAAAGTTAACAAAAATAAAATGTTCAACACAAAGAATACCCAGTGATCATATTGAACCCACTTGTTCAGGACACATTCAGTGTGTTTGGTGCATCCAGGACTGCGGCCAGTGGTGAGCACGTCACTGCTCCATTCTCTGCTCTCATCTGGGGGACCATATAATTCCTGCACCACCTTTGTGACCTCCACACTCCGCCTGCCCTGAATGGTAATAAATTGCATTATCATTCATTTCAAACTCTTCTAATTTTTATATCACTTTCAGGAATGTTGTCATGCTGCACTAACAATCAATTCATCCACCATTTGTACAGGCAATGTGAAACCTGACCGTTTTGATTTGATTAGGCTCTTCCCACCCACACCCTATCCGACACACACACACACCACATATTTTTCAGGTAGGCACTGCAGTTCAGATGGAGTCAATGATCCATTTCCTAGGGACTCCATTGTGGCTCCACAAGCGTTTAGAGTTCTGAGAAAAGAAACCACATAAAGATAAATTAACTGTGTAACGATATTTCACCCAGCCGTCAATCTCAGTTTTTTTCCATCAGGGAGAGAGTCATGTTTAATTACCTCACCTCAGGAGGCGCAATCTGAAGCCGAATCACCAGTCGGGCAGAGACGGCAAGAAGTGGAAATCCATTCCAAATCATTATGATGTCATCGTCGCCGGACGTCATATGGCGACTGGGGGCATATTAGCGGACAAATTATGTGATTGTAAATAAGACAAAGTCGGCACGATCATCTCATAACACATTTGGAAGTCCTCGATAGTCTTTCCTATTTTGGAAAACAGTAATGTCTAATGAACTATTCCAAAACAACCCATTAGAGGGCGTTGCAACACAAACAACATCGTCTCTCATAGGAACGGAATACATTTTGTTCATGAAGCTGCGGTTGTTGTTGACTATCCCAACCAATGTTTATAAATTACACTATTACTTCAGATTCAAGTTATATCCCCTATAATGCTTGGTATGTTTACAATTCACAACACAATTAATCTCATAGTCCCTACGAGGCAGTAAGTAGACTATAATATTACAATGAGAACCATATATCTACGAGGACCTCTATTACACATACTATCTATAATGGCAGCGGTAGGCTACTGACAGGCGCAAGATTTCTTATGGAAGCAGCTTTCTGCCAAGGTCACCTATAACTGAGAGATGTCTTAAGATCAACAGTTAGTCATTGGAAGACTGAGCCAGAAAGAAGGCGAATAAATATAACGTATTTGTGGAAAAGGGCATGTTCAGCAAAGAGTAGTCTAAGCTCAGCTACCCCAGGAAGATCCGAAGTAGATCAGGACCTGCAGATTAACACACATGTAGGCTAATGTTTTTCTACACTGAATCGAGAAGACATTGTCATGCTTTAGGCTAGGCTATATTTAGAGAATTCGTTGATCTAACATCAGGAAGTGATTGAAATGTGTTCTGTTTTTTGTGTTCTGTTTTCTGTTTTTTGAAAGTAGCCTGATGACTCCCCCAAAAGTATAGGCCACGTTGGACAAATCGAAACTTAACGGTTTGTATAAAACATTTGGAAAGAATGAAACATTTTATGAATTAGTGTATTTTTGCACGGCTACACGTCAGTCATAATACTGAATAATTAGCCTACACAAATAAAACGTGTTATATATGTTTGAAATACCACGCACTCCGTCTACTACCACTGACCTACTGCATATAGCAACCTGCTGCTCCGTCCACTGCCGTTGCTGACCTACCGCATAGCAGAGCAACCTGTAGCGGAGGTGGTGGTGGTGGTGGTGGGAGGGGGTCGCGGGGGTTCGGGTAGGTGGAGGCGGGTGAGTCACGAACCTCCCCCTACGCTGCAGCAAGGGCGCTAATGATGCTGCCGGCGGGCAGAAGAACAGAGTGGGTGTCCAACTCCGGATTAAGATTCATTACACAATGAAAGAAATAAGGGATTTCCCACCTCACGGTAACGTTGCAGTAGGCATTGCTGGCAACCTTTGTAAGTCAACCACGCACTGAGGCAAGCCTTGTCTGTGGGCGCACTGTCATTATGATTACAAGGTGGGTTGCAATGACCAAGCAAGTAAAGAGTATTACCTTCTAAGATACAATACAGCAATACTATTGGCCTGAAAACCTTCTGTTGCATTTGGATGGAGTGGTGAAGTTATAATAACAATTATTATAATATAATATAATATAATATGATATAATATAATATAATATAATATAAGCTTTATTTGTATAGCACCTTTCATACACAGAATGCAGCTCAAAGTGCATTACATTTGGCACAATTAATACAAATAGCCTACATTTGTTTATGATTGTGTGTGCAGAGCTTTAAACTGACTCATCAGTAATCTCATCATTTCATTAGTTCTCTTACTGCTCACTCCCACACAAAGGGGCACATTTGGAGCACAATTTGTGCAGGAAGGCAAATATGCACAACATTGCACATGATGTAAAGAAACAACAGTTGACAATGATCTTTTCTCTTTTCTTTCTTTCTTCGGATTTGCTTATCTTTCTACTTTTTGGTATTTAGGTTTATTATATTCTTTAAAGTAAGTCATTGAGTTGAATTATTTCATATTTATCTCATTCATTTTGGCCTGGGCAGTAGCATACATAGTGCATCCTTTTCATTTTAGTTGAACCATTTTAGAGGACCAACCAGGGTATGTAAGCCTATTTTTTTCTCACCAGTCTTTGCTATTCAGCAAAATAAACAGATGCTTGTTTCCATGGAAGCAATGTCTTCCTTCATTCCATTTTTGCTGACCGGAATACCACTAGGGAAAACAAAAATAGCTGCTAGAGGGTTAACTTTTTTTGTGCTGGGCCATCATGAGTAACAAGGAAGGACAGGTAATCCAAACCAGCATTATATGGTACAGAGTAAAGAATCACACTCACACAGAGAGAGAGAAAGAGAGAGACCATTAAAACAATCAGAAATACTAAAAGATCTCCCATTTGAAGAAGAGAGCTGTTTCAAAAGACACAGTTTCATATTCTTCAGCAGCCAAGCACAGCCAGAACTGACAGACTTTGAGCGAGAACCAGAAACAGAAAAGCCCCCCGGGCAAGGAATAAATGAGTTGTTAAATGATCTTATCAGGCCCATTTATGACAGCCAGGCATACACTTCACAGATCTGTGCATGGCGTGCAATTGAATTACAGTCACTAAACAAAGCTAAGAGCCTAATTGAGGCGGTTCACTTTTCATGAACCATCCACAGAGGCAGAAAAGTAGTTTTTTTGGTTGTACAGGACTTGGCAGCAGTCAATGGTGTTACAGGGAAAAGGCATCTGAAGATTTACATAGGCCTAAATAAAAATATTAAACATAAATGGCCTCTTAAATAACCAAAAAGGTATTGACTTGGTATACAATAGCTTCACTCAAGAGGGCGTGGGTAGGGTCATATTTTGTCTTAAAATATATCATTCTAAATTTGAGTCCTCCTGGGAGAGAATGAGCAACTCCGCATCGATCCCCTCTTCATTAGACACACAGCTCACTCCCACTCAAACAGAAATCAATGCTAAAATGATTTGATGCTTTCTTTTAGCTTTTACCTTTTGCATTACTGCTGATCATAGGTTCATTCAAAATGGTTGGGAGGACACTGCAAATATGTCTTCATGTAATCACCCAAACTGGAACAGTGAGCTAACCTGGGTTCTTTTTTTTTTTGCTTCATGTTTCATGACTTTTCCTCAATTGAAGGGTACAACAGAGTTAGCATGAAATTTATACAATAATTTGTTTTCAATGTCCTGTACAAATATTTTGTACATTGATGTTCCTTGGGGTCAGTTTGACCCCAGCTGTATGAAACATAGGATACACGAATATTTGACACATTATGGATATTATTATTTGAATAGTATGAGAACATATTGTTATTATCATTATTACGTACACAAGTACATATTACACATAAGTCATTTTGGCAGGACTGTATAAGTCAAAAGGGGAAGCAACAGCAAGCCTTTGGGCTGCTGACACTGGATGGGCAATATTGCCAGCCTGGGTTCCAAGGTTCATAAAGGGGTGTGGGGGGGTGGGATTGTTTTGTAGGGCTTTTGATGGTGGTTATTACACTCTTGTTAAGTACCTGTCACAAAAAAACTGGGTAATAATATGAATTATAATAATTTTCTGAGGGTTTATTTAGCTGGGGTCAAATTGACCCCAAGGATAAAGAGTGTCGGTAAGATTTGAGGATAACACAAGGGTTAAGCAGCGGAATATAACTTCCAATTATGGTTAGAAAAAGAATGTTGATTCTACCACATTACTTAGATTGTAGAGGCACATTAATAGTTCCAATCTGTTCAGGTTAATGTAGCATGCAGTATGGCTACACAATACTTGTCTGGGTAGTGTGTAATTATGCAGATATTAGCACACTTATTAATGAATATAAATGGAGATTTAAAAAAGTGTGATTTTAATGGCTACTTGAATGACTGAACCCTTATTTGTAGAAAACAACCTCTTGCAAAGTGCAACAACAAGAGCAGCAAGCACAACTACAAACACAGCAAACAGGAAACTAATCATAATAATACAATAATACAATAATAAATCATAATAATACAATAATACAAATCTCAACACGTCTATGCTTGTGGCAGTCTGGTGAACTCTGCCATGCAGCTTTCACCAAGACGTCACTGTTGCAGTTTTTGTGCATCCTCCCCAGATTCAACGCATGACAGATACTCCATTTCTGATGGAGCTATCGAACAGAACCTGATATCATCTTCTCCCCTTTCACGAGCCCTCCCATTAATCCTTGTAAAAAAAACCCATCCCACTGCACCCCACCCACCTCAGACTGTATCTGTAAAAGCCTTGTAGGAGTCGAGCCAAAACACGCATATGAATACCCTAAAGTGGTTGCGACGTGCCATGCTTTTAAAGGCCAGCCTTCCTCTTGCTTAAGCTTGATTAGTGCAAGTAAACAAGCAAACCTGAAAGGTTGAGGTTATGCTGCTGGTGGAGGGGGGTGGGGGGTTCGTCCAGACACTGGACGCTGTCCATTTACAGTGGTGCCAGGGCTTTACTCGCCAGACAGTACATTAAAAGCAAAAAATGATGACAGCATTACTTCCAAGAGGTTTTTGTTCTCATTATATTCTGGATTATTTCCAGACTGTTCAGTGCATTGAAGGTCAGTCCATGAAAAAGCATACACATATAGTTTATGTACAAGGATACAAGGAAGTTTATTGTCACATGCATATAGTTACTGGAAGTAAGAAATGCAGTGAAATTATGTCTGGTGTCAGCCTATGTATTTAGCAGTAATATGTCCACATCATCATCTGTTGATACATGTTATATGTTATAATGATTGCAGTTTTTGCCCATTGCTTACACACTAAAAATTAATGCTTAGACCAAAGCCTCAAAACCTGAACTTCTTTTAGCATACATTAAACACTGTGTAACCATAGCTTACAGTAAACACATGTTCTGCTTTGCACAATTCTGCAGCATACTTATTGTGAAACAATACACACAATTTCTTACATTCGACACTTTGTTCAAAAGTGAAATCTCCTGTTATCATTGGGAAAACACTTCTATTCAAAATGCAAGCACATCTGGTAATTGGTAAAACCCACACACATACCTGAAAACACTTAAAGAGCAAAGTGAACACCAATCAGTCTGAAGCACTACAAATAGACTTCAGGTAAGTTATTGTGCACAGTGGAATTGTCTCTGTGAGACACTCTGGCAATGAGCAATGATGCACGTTACTTTTACCCCAACATTCCGGGGAACCAGCTAAATTGATCAAGACAGCGCTGCAACGTTGGAGGACAGTACACATTGGTCGTAGCGTTTTCCGATTGCGTCGAAGTCCGAAATCATTCAGAGTAAACATGGTCTAGTGTTACCCAATTGCGTGCAGTGAGATTTTTAAATGCATGCTTGTTGCCGCCCCTCGAGTTGGGCCAATACATTGTTCGTGGCCATGACCTTAATCTTTCTAGATTACCAGGGTCTGGATTTTCCAGGCTATTCACTTACAGTATTGTATTAATAAGTGTGATTCCATTTTTCTTTATTTTTGTAAATTGTTTGTAAAAAAACTTTTGTTGCATGTCTGAGTCTGAAAATGACTGAATAGAAACTGTAGTGTTTTATATAAAGCGCATCAGTGTGTTGCTGTTGATTTGAAAGAGTAATTCAAATGGTGCATGTGTGTATGGTTTTGTTGCAGTAGTTACATTTTTAGAAAGGATTGTTGAGTTTTGATTGCAGTGTTTTATTTTGGCATAGATGTGAGTTGTTTATCTCCAAGTGCTATGTCATTTGGCTGTGTGTAGAGATTTGACATAATGAGCCAAATTCTGCAAAAACATGTGTAAGCAATAGGCAAAAACTGTAATAAGAGCTACCTACCTCTCTCCAACATATCTTGCTAGACTATTCTTTGTTAAAGACTGCCTAAGTAGTTTGATAGAGAAGATAACACTGTATATTCTGACTAAACAAACCAAAGGGGAGATGGTTGGAAATCACGATTTGCTACAGTGCTTTGTGGCATCACTGCTTCGTCAACTTGGGCGAGATTTTCACAAAGTTATGACAGATAAAAGGAACAATCTTTTTATCTTCTCCAAGTGATAGGATAAAATTGTTGAAGAGTTTTGACAAATGTGTTTCAAAGAGGTTATTAAAAGTCAATATCCAAGAAGACACCATCATACACCACCATTGAAATGACAAAATTATGTCAGACGTTTGAGTTTCATATAAATATTTATTGCAGAGGAGGTATTTTTATTTACATGCTATCACAATATAACACAATATAAATCTAACAAATATCTCCATAGGTATGCTATAAGCTTGTCATAGAGCATTTATTATAACAAGCACAGATTACAGTGTGTTAAGGTACAGTTTCACTCACTATACAACTCATAACAGTCCATAAAATATCAAAGATTTTTTTTTTCTTAGTTCCATCAAGGGCAGTGAAACATCGGTCCTACTAATTTCTCGATATCATGCAAAAGCCACAAGAGCAATAAGGTAAGACATTACAGCATTACGTAATAGTATTCCCTCTCCACTGACGACTGGTCTACAGGAGATACCAGGCTCAAAGAAACAAGCTGAGCAAACAGATCTTCACAGAAAAAATAATCCAAATGAGTTGCACTCAGGCAAAGTTTCTCGCCAGGAGAGAGAGCAAAGGGGCTGGCTAACTGTGGCGATACGGTGAGCTTGCAAGACACACACACACACATAAAATAAAAATGAAAACTAACCTCAACACAACAAATGGTCATGCTTGTTACCATGGTGAGGTTTCATGAGTGTTTAGTGTTTTACTCCACAGCTAGCATGTCACCATCTAATACCCCACCTTAGGATCCCAATCTGCCCCTGATCATGCTACACTCTTCATATACATTAACCACATATGTCACACACACTCTCTCTCTCTCTCTCTCTCTCTACTGGACATTTATTACCGACAGTATGGAAGCAGTGTGCATACCTCGCAGTTCAGGGACATGCATCATGAGAGGGGATGACAGATAATGGTGTCTGCTTCATAAATATTGTGGTGATACATCAGACCATCATAATCAATCTGGGCAGGATGATAGGCCTTTTCAGGCACCATTCCTGGGGCCAATAAAGAAGTGCTTTGACACACCTTGGTACTGAGAGGCCGACACCATGTGTTCAACATATTTCAAAGGTTACACAGAGGGAGGCAACAGTAGCCTATTATTTTATTTCCATTTCTTTTATTCTTCAGCATGTCAAGCTAATGCCTAATAAACCTCTTTGGCACGCAAATAAAAAATAACCTATAAAGTTGTAAAGTATCCTTCAAACTGACATTCATAAATTGAAAGGGCACTTTTGACCCATGAATATGCTTGACAAAGATGGTTGAAATCATGACTTTAAAAAGAGAAAGACTATCCTACACCAGCCAGTAGCCAAATGAAGACATTCATTTGTGACACCATGAATAACAGTGGAACAAGCAATGCCATAACACACATCCAGGCCTTAGGGTCATGCCAACTGAAGTAAGCAACCACCGAAATTATGAGATCCATTGCTCATGACAAACTGCATGGGGCCAAACAGTATCTTAAAAACAGTACGGTATTCTAAAACATTGGAACACGTCTGACAGATCACTGTGGAACCAAATGGGTGTTTGTACTAAAGGACATGTATTGGCTAAAAGAGATAAATGCTTCTCCAACAAAAATACCAAGCAAACTATACACACAACAGTAGTTGTTACACTTGTAGCTATTCTTTGTATGAAGTACACATTCCGACATCAAAAGTGAAATTCCTGGTTTGTACTGCCAGAACTGAGACAACACTCTGGTACTTTGGTGGAGCCTGTCTAATTTTCACAATTTGGAAAATATATGAGACCGTTATTCTTATTTTTAACATAAAAAATGACAGTTGCAATCCTTATGGAACACATATTACAATTCAATATTCTAGACACTGTAGGAACATTTTCACTATACAGTATGTCCTTTGAGATCAGGATGGAATGCAATCACAAATGTCTGTCATCTGAGCTACTACAAGAAGTAGTCGTGCACGGACAGAGGGGTCTGTTAGGGATATTTAGGAGGTAATCTTGCTCTGGACAATTCAACGACACACACAACTGTGTCCTTTTTTTTTTTTCGAAAGATAAGCTACCTTAGGTCACACACAAAATGACGGGGGTAAAAAACTCATTAGGCACAGACAGGAATACATCTCAGCAAACTTGGAAGCATTGGACATGTCTGAGATTTGAAGTCAAATCCCTTTTTGTGGCAGACGATCAACATGTGATCTCTACTGTCATTTTAACTAGAGTAAATGAAATTGAAAAAAAGAGAAAACCTTCCCTCCAAAATGGGCTTACTGGGGGGAATCATAAAGTGCTACAAGCTAGCTATTTACCTAACCTCACAGGGCAAACAAATTAAAAACAATATCACAAATGTCATATTGTGATCTTGAATGTTTCTCTGTTAACTTCATAAAGATGTTTCCTGTGTTCTTTGGCATTTTCTTCACTCTTACTTTTCTTACTCTCAAACCTCAATCTGGCAAAATTAGACAAAATAGGACATTTTGAATGGGTGCTGTCAATAACAACACCAGCCGTCTCAGTGTTCTGATCCATTTCAACTTCAACCTCAGCACACTCTCTTACAGTGTGCCACCTTTTTCAAAAATAGGGTTACTCTGTTTAAGCTTTGGGGGCTCTCAAATTAAATGAAAAGGCAAAATATATGTAGTGAGTAATATGCATGTTTTTTAAATTGCACATGAAAAGTTGCATAATTGTAACTGACAACAGTTAACCTTTAAGGACTCTGCAAATACTAGGTAAGAATCTGGAATGCTTGATGATTTTGTTGCTTTTTTGAATTTTTCCTTTTTTATCCAAAACAAACTACAGACAAAATAAATCTTGGAAGTAAAGGCAACTTGTGCAACATATTTTTTTTTCTTCCATCAAGTCACCATAAGGTATAATAAAAGTTTATATTTCAGGGTCTTATATGGTGAAAAAGAAAATCACATAACAGGAACTATGGTATCTTTAAACTACTCAGTCAAATGTCATGCTTTTTTCCCTGATGTCGGATCCTCAAAGTCCCAAGGGCACACATCAGCCCTTTTGACATCACCTCTAGGACTCAGACTTTTCTGTTTTGTCACCGAGGGAACAGGACTTTTGTTGCTTCCTCTGCTGTCCGATGGTTCTTGAAAATCCCACGGGCAAACATCTGCTTGTTTTTTGGCAGACCCGGCGTTGGCACTTCTCCATTTCTCCATCACCACATCCTCAGAGCTCTCTACATCCCAAGGACACACCTCAGCCATTTTAGTTTGGCCTGCCTGCTTTTCTGTGGGTTTGCCCGAGGGCAGCTTATCCTTGGCCTTCATTTTACTCTTGTCGTCATCCGTCTCCTTGGCCTTCTCTCTCTCCCTTTCAGCCTCTTTCTCCAGAGTTCTCATCGAAGAAGTCCCCTTTGTTTTCGATGAGGACTCTTTTGTTTTAGAAACCTGAGTGAGGCTGGGTGTTTTTTCGGTGTTGGGAGACTTAGCCGGGAGAGTATCGTAATCCCAGGGGCAAACATCCACCTTGGTGGCTGTTGGCTGAACCACAGCAGCACTTTTCCCTTTGGCGCCCTTCCCTTTGGCTTCCACAGAAGTGCTACTTTTTACTTCCACCGGTGCATTGCCTTTGCCTTTCACATCAGCGGGAGTGGTACCTTTCCTTTTGCCTGAGGGACTGGCACTGCCCCGATCTTTGCCTTTGTCAGCCAACAGGGCAGCGTCTACAGACTTGGCGGGAGCGTCCTCGTAGTCCCATGGACAGACGTCTGCCTTCTGGGCTTTGGCAGTCTCGGCCGAGCCCACTGGCCCAGAGGGTTGGCCAGAGGGAACAGGCCTTGACCCCTCAATCTGACTCTGGTTCTCGCTGGACTCCTCCCAGGGACAAATGTCTGCCCGCTCCGCCGACTTTTGGTTGGGCCTGCGGCTGCTGGCGGGTGACGGCTCTGAGGCCTTCCTCTTTTGCTGCTGCTGGGCCTTGGGGCCAGCGGTGCCTTTGCCATGGATGGTGGTGGTCTCGTCAGGGGCGATGGAGACGTGTTTCTGGACCTTGTTCTCTGAGGGGGTGGGGAGATCTTCAAGCTCCCAGGGACACACCTCGGACAGGTCATACAGCTCCTTAACCTTGGCCGGGTCCATGCTGATGGAGGACTGACTGCCAGTGGCCGGGTGCTTCATGATGCCTGTTTTGGTCGCTGGCTGCTTGTATTCCACCGACTGACTGACCATCATCTTTTCTTCGGACTCCTCAGGAGTCTTGGCCTCCTTCGGTTTCTGGTGGGCCTTCTTGGTAGCCTCTTCCATGCTTTGGGTCTTTGCGGTCAAGCCCAGGGTCTTCTCCTTTGCACTGGCGATGACGCTCAGAGACTTCTGCAGCATAGAGGTCCTGGGATGGAGGGGCTTCTTGTCAGCAGTGAGGTTATGTGCACTTGCTGACTTGCAGACCAGGGGCATGGATTCGGTCGACTCGCTGGTCGAGTCAATCTTCTCAGAGGACTTCTTCTTGACCAGTTTCTTGCCCATGAGGGTGTCGAGCAGCGAGCTCTCCGTGGTGGACGGCTCCATCTTGTCTGTGGCCGAGCTGCTGGAGTCCTCGCTCTGGTCCCTGACGTGGTCGTAGCTGCTGTGCGACTTCTTCAGCGAGAAGACCTTGCTGCGCAGCGACTCCTCTTTGACCGGCTTGGTGGCGGCGTGGGACGAAGGGTCGAAGGGGTTCTTGCGGAGGGCACAGATGCTGTTGCGGTTGCTGTGGTCACCGCTGCTGTGTTCCTTGTCCTCGCGGCTGCACTGCCGCACCTGCTCCGGAATCTCGGTGATGCGTCTCATCAGGGAGCGTCCGAGGCCCTTCTTACTGCTGCGCTTCTTCTGCAGGTGGGGGTTGTTAGCCAGCATCTTCTTCCTCTTGTACACCTCAAGCTGAGAATACAGCTTCTTCAGCTCCTCCTAAGGTGTTTAACACACAAATAAATAAGGGAAAGAAAATTGAGGAATAGCATTCCAAAGAGAACCAAGTAACTCTCACTTAAATTTGTTTTATTTATGTTAAAAGACAGGATACAAAAGGAGACAATCTACTACATCATGCAGTTTCAGTTAGAACAAACAAATACAGACAAAATCTCGCAGACAGACAAAGACATGACATCTGACACAAATTAGAGACAGGACAGTCTGGGACAGTCATTTGTGAGTTGTGTTAGGGCTGAAACAGCCTCTGAATGTTAGTCATTTTTTTGTTCTCTACTCTTAATGTTTTACTGCAAAATAATGTCAACGCCACAAGACAAGGGGGTCGAGACAAGTCTTTTTTGGGCACAAGAAATACAAAGTTAAGAGACTTTTTCAGCTCTAACAGACAAACAGAAACCTCTGCTCACGTTGGTACGTTTTTCCCAAAGACTGTCGCAAGACCTTACGCCACAGCCATTAATAGAGCTGAGCGGGCCCATTTCGTCTGGTGTCTGCAATACAAAACTGCCATTGCTCAGTATTTTTGGTACTGGGTACGGTTTTCATTTTACAGTATTTGCTAGAATACAGTGTTAAAGACAAACAACAATGCTGTTTTTCTCAGTTTAGAATTTTCGTAGATACTGCACTTTGGCTTTGTAGGGCAGAATTGATGAGAATAAACTGTATAGAGTGACTATGTTATACACTTATAAGTTCAGGTTATTTCAAGAGAAGGATGGGTGAGACAGAGCAGGTGGAGAAGGAGATCACTGACTGACCCGTATATCCTCGGGGTCAAGGCTGTGCTCGCTCCATGCAGATGTGATGCTGCTGTTGAGGTATGATCCTGAGCGACCCATGTCTAACTCATCCTCATAGGCCTCAGTGGCAATGTCGTCTGTCAGGTGTGTCCCCTCAAACAGGAACTGGAAATGTCAGGGCAGATGCAACAACGGTTGGTCAAAACCGAACACGTCCGGCGGTGTCACAGTCTGACAGGTATGACAGAGCGAATGACAAGAGGCAAGATTGATTTACCTTCGGGATGAGCAGGAGTCCCAAGGTGACCGTCACGGTCAGGTGTGTGTGCACAAAGAACAACATAAGCATCCAATCCGGATGCAGCTCGTGAGTAAGAGTGAACCTGCACAAGGAAACAACACATAGCATAAAGGTCACTCATTGGAGTTCATAGAATTTAGAATCATTTATAAAAGAAAAGTTAGATAATGTTCTAGGGTCTGTTAGATGTCTCACTGAGGAACATTCTAGAGTCTCTAGCATAACATGATCAGATCTTGGGAATGAGGCACAGCTACACAGGTCTCTGAGGTAAATGGAGGCTTTAAAACATGGCTTTGGAATACAGCCATTTTGATGAAGAGCTCAGTGGTATATTTAGAAAGTGGGAATTATGTGAGAGTTACTCATTTAGCTTGGCATGAATAATGTAATGTGTCATCATTAATCATAAAAGTCAGTTAGGGATGTGTGTGTGTGTGTGTGTGTGTGTGTGTGTGTGTGTGTGTGTGTGTGTGTGTGTGCACCTATTACCATAAAGATATGTCAACAGACCAGCATCCATTACATGATTTATTAATTTCCAGAAAATGTTGACGGCATTCTAAAATAGAAGAAGGCTTGGCAGCCAAAGACCGAAGGCAGAGGCTTTCAGCCCAAGGAATCAGAGGGAGAAATGGAAAGAGGAGACAGGTAAATGTATGTGTCAATCGTCTGTGGGATGGCGACATTCGGTTTCCTATGCTTCAAATGGTTTATCCAAGCTGACCTGCTGCAGTTATCTATTTATGTGCTGGGGAATTGTCTTCACTTGGGCCTGCATTTGTGGCAGTGATCAAACACACACACACACACACACACACAGACACACACACACGCACCACATTAAACTGCCTACATATATGCCGACTACCACAGTTATTTGTTTGATTAAATAATAACGATGGCACCTGGAACAAAGGTGGTTTGCATGCAAATAAATATAGTATAATAAATATGTCAAAAAGGTGAAGGTAATTTATTTCTCTTTCTGCACCACCTGCCGTTGACTTAAAAAAGAACCCAAAGCATTTAAGTTCAAAGTTTTGGCTGCATTCAGAGTCTTAATTAGCATGTCTGCCCAAAGAAAGCCCCTGTGTTTCCACTACCTTCCAGGCTAATGTAGTTTATCAGTGAAGTTGAAGAACGGCTAATTGGTGTGGATAGCTAAAAAGCAGGCGATGGTGGTGGATGGGGTAGGGTGGAGGTGTGTGTGTGTGTGTGTGTGTGTGTGTGTGTGAGTGAGTAGAGGAGAAAGTGGAGATAAAATAAAGAGGAGCTGAGCCCAGTCACATGCCTGTGCTGCTTTGAAGTGCTTCGCTCTTCATCTTTTATGGAGAGTTCAAACCGAGTTTCCTGTCTACAACGAGAGCTTAATCGCCCTGGCGCTGCACCCATCCCCCCCCCCCCCCCCCCCCCACCCCTCCTCCGGCGCAGCGTGTCTCAGCTCGGGGTGAAGATGGAGGATGAAGCCTCCCCGCTTCCCCTCTCTCGCACGGCACAGCATGGCACGGTGTTAACGGCCCGGTACCTCTCCTGCACCTCTACGATTTGTTTAGGTCATTTTTGTCTGTTTTTATCAGACAAATCACTCTTGGCCAAAAGTATTGTATAATCCATGATAGATACATGGCGCATTCATGTGTGCTGCCTGGGTTGGTTTTGGTTTTGTTTTGGGAGGGAGGCCTATTTCATTTTCTGTTCCTTTGGCATTATCCAAAGCAATCACTGAGGAAGAGTGAGCAATCCATGCAATCTGAAGTGAGACGCTGAACGCCTTCACACTATCTGAATAGCCTTGACTCCTATTGACCTCTCTGGTTCCTGTGGGGACACCGAGGTACGAGAGAGATGAGATGGAAAAATAGAAAATGAGACGAGAGGTGGCGAAAGAGAGATGGAGAGGGAGGAGGAGGGAGGGGTGGGGTGGCTTGGGGAGCATGGGAGCAAGAAACAGCGTGATAGAGGGAAAGAAATGAAGAAAAATAGAGAGAGAAAACGAGACAGTAAGATCAGGGGAGAGAGGTGATGATGGGACGCTTTGTGACAAGTCCATGCGCTACTTCCCCGATGACAGGCTTTCAGCAGCTCCTGGACAAGACGGGACACGTGTTTTGCGTTTCTCTGGACAGCGCTGTGCACTTACTCGGACGCCACCTCCTGCAGTGCTGAAGTCAAGCACAGGCTACTCCGCCAGAGAGACAACAAGCTTCTCTCCTCCCCGACCCCCAATTCAGACACTGCCTATCAGTCTTTAAAGCCACAAGAACAAGACATTATTGGCTAAATGGTGACGCCAACGGTGAAAAATTACCCTTTTCAAAGCCATTAAATTGTAGTCAGTTGGAGCCCCTCTGCTGCAGTTTAATATCTAATTGAAATGTTGCTGCCGGTGGCTCAGAACACGCAAGCCATGTCAAAACATAAATCATCCTGACACGGCTAATTGCAGGATAATCTGATGTGGACGGATTTCCAATCGTGGTGCTTCCAGCTGGGAATGCGCTTCGGAGGCGTTGGGCGAAGCTGGCAATCTCTCACGAGTGTCGGTAGCGGTGCATGTATGTGTGTGGGAGGGCGAGTGGGCAACACACACGCGTGTACAGAATTATGCCAGAGCCGCCACAAACAGCAGCTGAAGGAATTGGGGCTATGAGGATGTCATATTCAATTCTCTCTGCAGGTGTGTATCTTCAAGTAAATGTACTTCAGGTGATGTCTAAATTCCTCCTCCAAAATTATCATCCACACATTTCAGTTATACATAAGAAATATGTTAATTTCCTTGTGCTGCTGGTTGGGGGTTTCCCACAACAGCCAAACCTCTCAATGTCACGTACACAACAATCTAGACTATATAAGTGTTATAGCACATGATGGTGCACCACAACCACCATACTGATACTTAAAAATGCTCAACAGCAACAACAAAGAGATGCTGGGCTGTGTATAGTACCCTAAGAAATATTAATTTGTTATTGGTCTATATAAAAAATGAACTAAATTGAATTGAACAGTGGTTTTAGACATCCCCATGTGTCTTCCTTGATTCTTACTACTTTGATTTCTTCCACAAGGAAGACAAAGATGGCTGAAAGCGTGCGTGCATGCCTGCCGATGGCGTGGTGGGGACACTTACCGGATGACGTGGAAGATGGCGGACAGGATCAGCTCATTGTGGAGGGCGATGGCCATGTAGCGCGGCTCGTGGAATGCTGAGGGAACCGTCCGGACGGCATAGCACAGGTAGATTCCCCACAGAAGGAACAGGAACTCAGCTGTGTGAAAACGTGGGGGAGGGGACAAAAATGAAAAAGGATCACACACCTTATTCCAGTTCCCCAAACCCTCCTTTATAGTCAGGGCCAGCCGTGTGTATGTCTCTCCAATGAAACAACAACACAGATGCACAAAGAAATCAGTTACAATCACAACACTTTCAATAAATGCCGGTGACCTGACTGGTATTGCCCATATTCTCCAGACACCTCCCTTTGACAGGCAATTGCCGGCAAAGTGGTGATGGCGATGTGGGAAAAGCTGGTGCCCCGGTTTTATAGATTCATCCATGCCGTGAGAAGCCTCCCCTACAGGATGTCAGCATGCCTGTGGATGGCCTGCCTGACAGCAATAAACATCTGCTCTCGCAGGGCAGATCTGTCACCATTAGGGTGACATTTACTGGGTCTGTCGGTGTGGCTGCCATCGTTTCCAGATTTGACAGGGGTACGCGAGTGAGGATCGAGCGCCACAAACACATGCCGCCTCCAATTACTACCAAGTTACATTTGTCATGTATCTGAGTGTGTGTGTGAGTGTGTGTGTGTGTGTGTGTGTGTGTGTGTGTGTGTGTGTGTGTGTGTAACTAAAAGCCACAACATCCCACATACTAAATCATACAAACCTGCACCCAAATACCCACACAACATAAATATCAGTTTCAGACAATTCTCTCGCTAAATTGGAAAAGAGAGATTTGACCTGTTGAATTGGCTAGCAGAGGACACTTAGCAAATGAGTGAGAGTGACCTACAGTCAGATTATAAACTCACTTCTACTCCGCTTACTGCTCCACACCTTCTACCAAAACCACTTGCTAAATCCCAAAGATCAATCCGTAATCAAGATGAGGATTACAACTGATGATTACGATTGGGAGACCAGCAGCAGTAACAGCAGTCATATAAGGCCTGGAGCGAGACACCCACCCACGGCCATCATGTAGTCCCAGCGGTCCAGCAGACACATGCTGAACTGCAGCCCCTCTGGCGTGTAGCCCACGGCGATGAGGGGCAGCTTGCGGTCCAGGTTCTGGCAGACGGCGGCGGTCCAGGCCACCAGGAACCAGCAGACCACCAGCAGGATGATCCCCAGCAGACGCAGCACCCGCCAGCTTGTCATGTAGGGGATCCGCTGGGCCGTCCGCGACAGGAACACCTTCAGTACCCTGGAGACAGAGACGGAGAGAGAGAGAGAGAGAGAGAGAGGAGAGGAAAAGAGAGAGTTGAAGAGAGAGAAAGAGAGAGAGAAAAGGAGAGGAAGAGAGAGGGAGGGAGGGTAAGAGGCAGGAGGGAAAGAGAAAAAGCTCATCATCAGTATTATTTTGCTGTCATCCATATCCCCCATTTCATTCCACTCTTCACCTTTACCATCAGACTGTCATCACGATGCTCACTATAACCTGTAGCCACATTAACTCATCACGCTAACACCTACCACTGCCAGCACCACCAACACCCCCATCACCACTGACAGCTCCTATAAGTGCTTTTGTCTGGTCATCACCACCTTCATCCACCTCTTCTGCCACTCTCCGCTCAGGGTGGGGGTGGGGGGAGACGTGCAATGGGGTGGGGGGTAGGTGGTGGGACATCGCAGTCAGTGTCTTTCCATCCATCCTGGCTCATGAGGTAGTTAAATGACATCATGACATCCCAGGGCCAGATGACCAATGCAGCGGCTACGGCGCTAGCTGCGGCTCGGCTCGGCAGCGGTCTGACAATGGCAGACCATTGCGGAGATTGATTCCTGATGGCTCGTCCGTCCTTGACGCTCTTTGTGTGGTGACGAACGGTCCCTCTTCTCCTCCACCTCGCTGTCCTCCTACACGCCGTCCAGTCATCTTTCCTCGGGTTATCTAAGTATTTCATTAACCCACTGATTCTCAGTGCACTGATGCACACACATACACACAGACACATACACACCCATCCACATACACACCCATGCACACACACCCATGGCCATATGAAAACATTGACAACAAAACACACTTCTGAAGGAATACTCCCCTCTCCAACACACACACACACACCTTTCGCTCCTCAGAGATGAACATCTCATTAGGTGTTAATTTACAGCTCTCACCCTCCAGTGCACTGTCTCTCTCCCTCCATCTGTGGCCCTGGGAGAGCTGCCCAGACCTAGCCGGGCACCAGGCCATGTCCCCCTGGCCCCTCTCCCTCTCCCCCAGCTACCACTCATCTTCTTCATCTTCAGCCTGCTCGTGCTTCTCTTGTTCCGTAAAAAGCTAATAAATCGCGCCCATTTAAGTACTGGAAGTTCTTCCTGTTATTTGTCGCTGTGTCTGCTTTTATCTCCCTCTCTACCACACTCTCTCTCTCTCTCTCCTTTTTCTCTGTGCATTAATGAGGATGTTTATCTTATTTAAAGTCTTCTCTGGCCCCTGATAAACTGATTCTGGAACAGCGAAGCACTCCTTTCCACAGACCACTTGCTTTAACAGGTAATTAAGGGTAATGCAAACTTTAACTGTACTTAAAAAGCAATCACAACTATTGCACCAGGACAAGAACAAGCCCTGGTGTTTAAATCAAAGTTAAAGGCCCAGTGACTGGACAGTGGGGGATGTGGAAGACGGGCACTGGGAACTTTATGATGGCAATCCAATTGAGTGCAGGCTGTACGGCCGTCTTAAAGTGTGTGTGTAAAGGTAATGACCAGCCTTGACCTGCCTGTAATGCTGTAACAGTGATGCTCCTATCTACAGTTAAATACCCTTGTCACTCTGAGGGATAACAAGCTGCACTTACCTTTAGAGAAGGGTTTTATGGTTTATTGTACTTTGTCGCAAAATCCCTTCTGTTTTATTTGGATGCACTTTTTCATAATATGGAATGCTTATGCAGTCATCTAGTATCTAATGCTTATGAATGAATCCACTGCTACACATGTGACATTTGTGTATGCATGTGTGAATCTGTGTGTTTGTGAGTGACAAGACATCTTCTGTACTTCACTCTGACATATCATTTTACTGTGAGCCATGACTACCTACTACCTACTCTCTCTAGAACTCTGTGCAGAGCAATATGTCCACAAGACATCCAATGTCTTTAGTTTCACATTGTTTTGGTATGGACAGCGGCAAATGCACAACCTTTGTTTGCTTCTTCATGCAGTGACCAATC
>NC_055973.1:10727359-10774859 GCF_018492685.1 Alosa sapidissima | reverse complement strand
GGTTGAAGTTAATCCGATTAAGAGAGGCATTAAAGGTTTCTCACAGGCATTAGGGAAGACACTGGCATGTGAAAACACACATGCATACATCAAATGTGTTTTTCACACCCAGTCTTTTTTTCATAACACTTGGAACAACTGAGTCAGCCAGAGGATGAGTTGAGCCCCAAGGTGTTTGGGATATGTGTGTGTGTGTGTGTGTGTTGTATAGTTGTTTCTGTACCTATGTGTGTATGCATGTGCTTTGTTCTATGGGTCCCTATATCCACACAATCACCCTAACAACTCCATACCCGACACCAGCACACACTCCAAGCAGCTCACATGACTCGCAGCTTACTTAAGCCTCTCCGAAACAGCTCCTAAACCGCGTGTGTGCAGTTCTGCGTCAAAGCGGGAGCCATCGGGAGGAGGCATCGGGAGGAGGCATCGGGCGTCATCAGGTGCCTGTCACGGACGAGGCCCAGGAGAGGGCCGGCATGGACAACAAACAAGGGTGTCAGCCAGCTGAGCTCTTCATTAGTCCTCCCCTGGACACACTCCCACTACGACGGGCAGCTGTGACGGAGGTCATCTTATAGCATTTGCTGAACTGTGAAATACTGGTGCAATATGAGTATAATGTATATAAATGTATATAATGATGTGATCCAACTACAAATCTACACTAAAGCAGTCCAATGAAGGAAGACACAATGGGGAAAATGTTGCTGGACATTTAGCAAAATATCTTTTCCCCTTGAATTGACAGGTGAGGAGATGTGTATCTGAGACCAAAATGGAGACTGTGAGAAAGAGAAATAAAAAAGAGATGGGCAAAAACTGGAGACAACTCTGACATTTTGCCCATGTTCTGCCAGCCTCCAGCTCTTTCTCTCTCCAATCACCAGGGATGAAAGACAGAGGGTCTTAATGATGAGAATCTCCAGCACACTCCAACCCAGGGTGAGAAAGTGAATATTTAACTGGTGTGTGGAGTGTGTGTGTGTGTGTGTGTGTGTGTGTGTGTGTGTGTGTGTGTGTGTGTGTGTGTGTGTGTGTGTGTGTGTGTGTGTGTGTGTGTGTGCTGGGGGGTAGGCACAAAGAAGCATGGTGACGCACTTCTGCTTCCTCTGGGGGCAAAGCCAGGAGCACACAGATAGGATGGAGAACAGCAGGGGGTTGGCCCTTAGTCACCTCACACACACACACACACACACACACACACACACACACACACACACACACACACACTAACTATCTCTCTCCATTTATACCTCTCTCTCTGCCACCCCCCCCCCCCCCCCACACACACACACTAACCTAGTACCACTCTACGTTGGTCCATTCTGTCCAATAATAAGATCAAAACCATTGCCTGACGGGAATAACGCGACGCGAGGATAGCCAGTCTATTTCATGAGGCCCTACAGAGAGATTTGGTCATCATAACAAGAGAGATTTGGTCATCATAACAGGAGAGATTTGGTCATCATAACAAGAGAGATTTGGTCATCATAACAGGAGAGATTTGGTCATCATAACAGGAATGGCGGTCCTCTCTGAGGAAACAGCAGTGTGCAGAAAACAATTGGAAGACCAATTTAACATGGTATTAATTATATTTAATTCCTGAGAAATGCACACGCACACACACACACACACGCACACGCACACGCACACGCACACGCACACGCACGCGCACACGCACACGCACACGCACACACACACACACACACGCTCATACTCCTACATGCTCGGTTCTTATTTGTCTGCCCTCTGCCTTTTTCTGATTCTCTCTCATATTACCTATGCTTTTTTATCTTCCTCAGATCTGCTGCCTAATCAATCATTTTCTTGTCCTGCCTCTTATAACCACGTTTTTCATTTGTTCACATTTTCTAAAGACTTAAGACTTCTGAGTAACAAATTCTGTAGTAACAGATCATTTTTGAGTTAAAGAATACCTGGAAAGTTTTCTGTTCCTTGCAAAAAGACTGGTGACCCCAAACTCCCCTCCAAGTTAAGACCTCACCTTTTTAAACACTAAAAATCCCTTTCTTCATATGAAACAAGGACAAAGTGTATGGCGTTTAAATTCCATTAATAGTTACAGGTGGTATTAAATAATGACCCACAATAGTGTGTAGGAAGGGGCTGTCTTTTGTGACAACAGATGGCTTTCTTAATTAAAAAAGAGCCAATGCTCAAGCTGAGGCATTTCTAGAGCACATGGAAATGGTTCGCTGCTCAAGTGGGAAGAGACAAACTTGTTTGTTATCTCTGCTAATGTTCTCTAGCTGTGCGTATGTGTGTTGCCCATATGTGTACACGTGTTTGAAGTGGCCCAGGTGTTTGTGCCTCTCTTACATCTCCTTTAGGGAGCTGTCCTGATCACCTGATCACCTGCCGACTGGTCTCCCAGGTCTCTCTCCACCCCTCCCTCCCTCCCTCCATCCCTCCCTCCCTCCATCCATCCCTCCCTCCCTCCTCTGCTCTCTACTCCACCTCCATGTCCTCCCGGCAACCGCCTCGTCTCAGGTGTGCTGCTCCTGCCTGTTCCTCAGCCTGTGTGTTTCCTCCCCACAGAGCTTCTTTTTCCTCACAGGGGGCAGCTCCTGCTGCTGCCTCCCCCCTCCCTCCTGCTCCTGCCAGCCCCACCCCCCCCCCCCCCCCCTGCTCCTGCCAGCCTCTCCTCACCCCCCCCCCCCCCTGCTCTCGGGTGCTCATGCCTGGCCAACGCTGCTCTCGCAGGCTGTACTGTGCAGTGCCGTGTGTGGGGGAGGCCACTGAGCGGGTGCCTGTTCAAAAGAGGTGGTGTCTGGTTTCTTTTTTCTTGCAATACGACTGGGAGAAGACCACAAGGCGAGAGTGAGACGGAGAAAGAGGAAAGATAGAATGAGCGAGAGAGAAGAAAGAAAGACCGAGAAAAAGAGAGAGAGGTGGTTGGAGTTAGAGAGGGAGTGAGTTACTGAAGGAGGGGGCGTTAAAGGGAGAGACATCTTTTAAGAGGCAATGTGTCCTTTTCTTCCTTTTTGCCACAGAGATGGATAACAGGAGGACAACAAGAGGGGAAGAGACAGATATAGCGAAAGATGGATAGAAAGAGAAAGAGAGAGGGGGAGGAGGGTATGAAAAAAAGAATGTGAGAGAGAAAGACAGACAGACACATGCGGCGGGAGCGTGTGGGAGAGCGCGGGGTGTTCGCAGCAGCGGCCCGATTAGAGGGTCGACCAGTCCGTCAGTCATGGTGCTGTGGACACACTCGTACAGGCCTGGCAGGAGTGGCTCTGTGTGATACAATTCACTACAGCTACACCCAGCGCTGCCGTCATTCAACACCACAGAGAGACAGAAAGAGAGAGAGAAAGAGAGAGAGAGAGAGAGATAGAGAGATGGAGAGAGAGACAGAGAGAAAGAGACAGAGAGAGAGAGAGGGAGAAAGAAAAGGAGGCTAAAATGCAAATGCATGATTGGCAGGAGCATGGAGCAGCCAGCAAAGAGACAGTTAAGAGAGGAAGAAGGGAAGAGAGAGAGAGAGGGGGAGAGGGCAATACAGAAAGGAAGAGAAAGGAAGAAATAGACAAAAGGCAAGAGTGAAAGGCTTCACAGTGTTCCAGTCAAGCGTAAATCTTAGTCCTTTTTTCCAGCCACTAATAAATCAAATACTTTCCCTGTCTCTCTCTCTCTTTCTTCTTTCTTTCTTCTCCTTCTCTCCTCCCCATGCAGCACATCAGCAAATGTTGCGCCCTGGGGTCCTTGCCACACAGAGTACTTTCATTAGAGTGTGTCGCGAGAGTGCCTCTGCTCTGTTCCCTACCCAACTCACTCTCTCTCCTCAACAACACACAACCACCCCCCCACACACACACCACTGCTACAGCTTACATAAACCAGGAGTCACTCTTGTTAGATAGCAGAGCCTCGGGGTCCTTGCCGAGAAGGTCTAATGATAGGCCATCTGAATGGACGCCTGCATCACTTAGGCCTTTTTTCTTTGTGTTTGTCTGTGTGTGTGTCTGTGTGTGTGTGTGTGTGTGTGTGTGTGCGTGCATGAGTATGTCTGTGTGAGTGTGCATGTCCTTCAATGCAAACACAATAATGAGAGAAAGAGAGAAAAGACCTCTTTTTTGCTTTTTTTTCCCAACTGAGATGCATTCGAGTTTGCCTCTTACATCAGCAGAATGACTCCAGGCTTCGCTCGCTATTCTATTCAGAGCCCCGACAGGAACAAGCATCATCACAGCTTGGTGACGTGCTCAACAAGATGCTGACTGAGATGCCATCTAAAAGGTGAACATCACAAACCAAGGGCTGCTTCTTTTTGTCTTTTTCAAAGGCATTTCAAAGGAAGCATGTGAAAAAAGAAAGAAAGAAAAAAAAAAAACATTAATGAGAGTGACATTTCCTGCTTTGCTCTTTCATGATCTCGAAAAATCAATATTTTAATAATTGATATTTCTGATTTCCATGAGGCAAACAAACGCACAGGAGTCACTTCTTTGATGGTGTGACTCAATGGTGTGACTGTCATAGCAACGTCATCAATCATTCTGTCATTACAGTGACTAAAGGGTTGTCCCGCAGTGTATCACACATTCAGCCTATAATCACCCTCGGTGAAATGAACATACCAGTCTGCATACTTAAGTCTTTTCCTGAAATGGGCTGGAAAAGGTAATGTTTATTAATGGTGGTCCCAGCTTATTTTTGGCAAGCAATTTTTCAGGCGTGTCAGCTTTCACAGAGGGGACCATCCCCTCCTTGGCCTGGAATGTGATTTGTTCAGCTGCGTGTGTGAGTGTACATTTTTCACATTTCACCATACATGGGATTTTCTTTTCTTTTTTTCCTTTTCATATCCCTCCAATTTCTACACTGTGGTTTTCACATTGGCATCCAACCATGAAATGTGCTTTGATGTGCACTCTCTGATCACCTCCGATGTGCTACATGAACAACACCAGATGAAAATGATGGACTAGCACTGCATCGCCCTCAGTACCACTGCGAATCAATGGTTTATATTTGTCCAGGTTGATTGCCCAGAGAAGCGTCTCTTCAGCACCTCCTCCACCTATCACCACTGTACACTAACCGACCTTCCACCCCCACCTATCAGGCTTGTGCAAAATTCCAGAATTGGCTCTTAAATTCCAATTCAATTCTTGAATTTCACTTGCATTTCAATTGAGGTAGCAAACAGGAAGCAGAATTGCAATTCGAATTGTGCACAACCCTGCCACCTATGGAGCCCAAAGGACAGAGCTCGCCTCCCACCCCATCCCCTCACATCTGTCTCCCGCTTCTATGCAGAGGCGAGTCACTTACTCAGTCACAACTTGGATGGATGGATTTAGGAAGACAAAACTCACAAACTATTTACAGCTCCTTGTGGATATCTGAGGAGTGGTGATTCTGGCGACCAAGCATGAGGGAGTTTATTACACAATGTATAATAGTGTCAGCACTTAAACTAAAGGCTGTTGGTCTAATCGATTTATGATCTGGAGACAATCAACATGCAAATGAACCGGCAGAGGGGAGAGACGAGTCGATAGAACACACACTGGTGCATGGAAGTGCGGGAATCAATGGGAGAAGCCAGGCTTGTTTTCTCAAGGTCAGGACTCAGGCCCTGGTTACCCTGGTTATTGATCTGGTCTGAAACTCCACCAGGACACGGATGGTTGTTCTTTTAAATTACCTCTCCCAAAGCTGTGGGTGGGTGGATAGAAATACATAGGCCTGTGTGTGTGTGTGTGTGTGTGTGTGTGTGTGTGTGTGTGTGTGTGTGTGTGTGTGTGTGTGTGTGTGTGTGTATGGGTGGGTGTGCTCATATGTGTGAGATTCCATTTCACTGAAATGACAAAAAAAACCCCAATGATAAACAAACAGGGCTTCTCAAATACTGTACGCTTCAAGCAAGCTTCCTTTACACTGAACAAAATAAGCACTATGTGAGACAGACATCGCTGCTGGTTTCTCTGCAGTGAGATTAATTGATAAAATGAATTAAATAAATATTACGTCAGGCAAATCTTCAGCCACCTCGAGACCTCAGACCTCATGGCCCTCAGGCTGAGGATTAGGACCTTTATATCTGAGAGCAGCCATAAATAATTGACAGGCGAAGGCGTCTGGAGGGCTTTGGCTGGTCCAAGTGCCTCTCTAATTAAAGTGCTGCAGTGGAGAGAAGAGGCTGAGGACCACTGGCCCATGTACACATACATGCACTCACACACACAAACACACACACACACAAATACACACACACATATAAATACACACACACACACACACACACACACACACACACACACACACACACATGGACAAGAATAGACAAGTTAGCCACTTTCTCTTAGTGGATTCCGCATAATTCATAAGGGTGTGACCCTGCATGAACTCCTTTATCCTTTACTGTTAGTACCACTGTGTTTTTTTAGTCATATTCATTGTGTATGTTTCACCCCTCCATTGTTAATAATTATCAACGTTTTGTCTGGAGGCTAATGATTCAGCTGGCATCTCGTTGCCATTACAACCAGCCAAAGCATGGAGAAGAGCTGTCAAAACGGGCTCAGCAAGGTGTCAGCCCGTCAGATAGCTTCTTAAGATAGCACATCTGCCTAAGGGTACAATTACGAGCATGATAAAAACAAGGCTTGTTAGCTGTCGCTCAATGTGTGTGTTGTCTGATGCTGTCTTAAAGTGTCTTAGCAGACACAACCTTGTACGAAGGGAAAACAAGTTTGGTCTCGGTTTCAGCTGAGTGCTTATTGCTATTGCCAACCAGGGCCCAGACACGGAGACACATTTTGTCTGGACAGGTGCTTGCTGGGAAAGGACATTGTCGAGTTTCGGGTTCTCCTCAGGGGGAGGCTGGGGCTGGGATTTGTTTCTCTGGTTTTAGTCGGTTCCTGGCGTCCGGGCACTCAGCATTCCAGTCAGGCTGGGATCATCAGATTAACCTCAGACCAGCCACAATACTTTTTTTCCATTCTTTTTTTAAAAAAGCCAACAATCCTTGTCAAACTCTCAAATACACCCCCCCACACACACACACACACCCACACACACACATACACCTCCCACTAACCCTGTCCTCAGGCGCTCCTGAAATCAATGAGGAAAATATCCGCTATCTAGGATTTCCTGATGCTAATCTCCCGGCGCTAAACGTGTTCATTATGGCCTTCTATTCTAAGGCACCGGGAAGCAGCATGCACCAGTTTAGAATGTCAAACACCTTCCTGTGCTCAGGGATGTTTCCTCTTTCCAATAACAAGTGAAGCTGAATTGAACCTGTCTATCTGACAGGCGGACTCTTTCTCCCTCTCACACTCACTCTCTGTCATTCTTTTTCTTTCTCTTTTTTTTTGCTAATCTGAGACATGAAAGAAAGACTCTCGGACATTTGCAGATAATCTTCCAGAGGTCGAGATAAAGGGAATCTCATTTCCTTTTTTTTTGTGTTGTGTTTTTCCCCCATCTTTTGTTCCACCCCCCTCCCCCCCCCACCCCACCCACCATCACACACACACACACTCCCGGCATCAAGCCACTCGCTGACAACGTGCGTCAGAGGTGAAAAGAGCAATCTGCTCTGGGGATGTGGGGATGGCGAGGAGGAGGGTGGGGATGCTTCCTACACGCACCTCTCTACTCCACATTCTCCCCTCCGCCTAAAAACAACACCCCCCCCCCCCACCCAATTCCTCACTGCGCACCCCCCCCCCCCCCCCACGCCCCCCGCCTGACTACTCTTCTCGCACTCTCAATCAGTCTCCCGTCAATCATCAGTCCCAAATCATCTTTTCATAGCGACCCATCCCACCCTTTCTTGCTCTACTGACCCCCACCCCCAACACACACATACTGTAGTCACACACACACACACACACACCGATAACACTCTCCTTTCTCTACCACGCAGTGCAGTGACAGATCCACGCAGTGATGTAGTAGTGACAGGTCTGTCTCAGACTCCCCCCCCCCCCCCACACACACACACAGACTCACACTCACACACACTTTCTCCCTGTTCCCCAGATGAGATGGAGGACACACACACACACACACACACACATTTGCAGGTGTTCCCCCAGGTCCTTCAGGAGTGTAAATTACATCCAGTCAGGCCACGGGGGTTCCGGCAGGTTCTGGCCACAGGGGTTCCGGCAGGTATGTGTCAGAGAGAGGCTCTCTTTTCTCTACTCCCAGCACGCCCCTCTCCAGGTCTGCCATCTGGGCGTCCTGGGACAGACTGCAGCCACGGGAGCACCATGTTAATAGAGATGGGATCTGTGACTGGGCTCTATGTAGCCTGCGAGTGAGTGTGTGTGTGTGTGTGTGTGTGTGTGTGTGTGTGTGTGTGTGCGTGCGTGCGTTTGTCTTTATATATATGCTAGCACTGGGCTGTGAAGACGATGTGTGTTGGTGTGTGTGTGTGTGTGTGTGTGTAGACTCCTCAGGTGAAAACAATCCATGTGCGTGTCCAGATGCACAGACGCACGCACGCACGCACGCACGCACGCACGCACGCACGCACGCACGCACGCACGCACGCACACACACACACACACACACACACACACACACACACACACACACACACACGTCGTGCATTTTTAGAACAGCGCAAATCCCACATGATTTCTGCTGGTGCAGATTCACAGAGACGAAGCGGGGGAAGAGAAGTGTTGTGTGGGATCATTTCAATCGAAAAGATGAAAATGTTCATTGCAAACACTGTGACGTTGTTCTTAAATACAACACTACAAGTCCACTAATGTACCATTTAAGAAGCCAACACCCGATCTTACTCACTGATGAAGACAGCTAACCATTCATGTTGCACTAGCTAGGAGGACCTGTGATTGCAGGCCAGCTAACAAAATGACTCAACGTCTGTCTTTGGAACATGACTAGGGCAGTGGTAGTGTAGTGGTTAAGGAGCTGGGCTAGCGTGCAGTAGCCTGAAAGTTGTGGGCTCAACTCCTGGCTTCCAGTTGCCTGATTACTGGTGCCCTTGAGTAAAGGCCCAAGTTGCTCCCGGGACAATGTAATCCCTTGTAATATAGTTGAAATATTAGTCACTTTAGACAACAGTGTCTGCTAAATTAATAAATGTAAATGGTGTCAAAAACATGCCAATAATATGTTGCCACAGTGATTATATATCTAGTTTAAATTTGAATGTAAATTGGCTTTTTTCAACAGTCATTTAATGAGGAATTAATAATCGATTATGGTTCATTAACATTAGTGAAAGTCGATTAAGAAAATTCCTGTATATTTGCACCCCTAACACACACACACAGACACACACACACACATACGCACGCACGCACACACACACACACACACACACACACACACACACACACACACACACTCACTCACTCACTCACTCACTCACTCACTCACTCACTCACTCACTCACTCACTCACTCACTCACTCACTCACTCTGTCACGGTTCAGACAGACGACCAGAGGACCACAATTGCGTCACACCAGAAAGTTTATTAAACTTAAGGGAAAAGGGAAGTAGGGAGTGAGTGAAGGCTCCAGGGGTTACTGGGAATAACAGGGATACAGGGGTTCCGTCCAATGTGCTGTGTCTGTGTCCCACCCAGTGGCAGCGATGCGTCCTATGACGCCGGTGGTGGGTGGTCCGGAAGTCCTGGGGGGGGAACACAGACACAACAGGGCGGATGAAACAAGGCAGAAGTACAGTTCAAGGGAAATCCAAATTCGTAGTAGCAAGGCAGAAAGCAGGTCTGGTTTTCTGGGGCAGAAGAGTATCCAAGATTCAGGCAGGTCCGGGGTCACAAAACAAGAGTGAGCCAGAAGCGCGAGCAAACAGGTTCCGGGTGTGAGCTTTGCAGACGATCTGACAAAGGAGAGCTGAAAGACAGGGCTTTAAATACTGGGAGAGGTTAGTGGGTAATGCAGCGCAGCTGGCAGAGTAATTAGAGCAGAGCAGAGCAGGGACAGGTGGAGCTAGTTAGGCTGAGTAGAGAGAGTGGTGAGCAGAGTGGAAGATAATGGAAACCAATTAAGGTGGTAACCCGGTGGAGTGAGAGGGCTCATGACAGAACCCCCCCCCCAAGGGACGGCCCCAGAAGTCCCAAGAGCAACACCACGCCGGGCGGGAGGAGGGGAGCCGGAGGAGGGCTAGAACTCCTCCGAACGGTCCGAGTGAACGTCCTCATCCTCGGAGGAAGCCGGAGGGTCGTGGTCGGGAGATGGGACAGGTCCCGAGACAGGGTCAGGCACAGGACAGGAAGCCGAGCGGGCAGGACGGTCAGGGACCCCTCTGGGGCGGCCCCTACGGATTGCAGGTTGATCAGGATGCCGTCGGTGGAAGGCGGTGATGAGAGTCCGATCCACAATCCGACTAGCCGGGACCCAGGTCCTTTCCTCAGGTCCATAGCCCTCCCAGTCAATGAGGTACTGGAGACCCCTACCCCTCCGTCTGGACCGAAGCAGGCGGCGGACGGTGTAAACCAGACCACCATCGACGAGCCGTGGAGGAGGAGGAGAAGGCGCAGCAGGGACCAGCGGACTCTCATGAATGGGCTTAATCTTAGACACATGGAAAGTGGGGTGCACCCTCATGGAATTAGGCAGTTGGAGCCGGACAGCAGTTGGGCTAATCACTCTTACAATAGGGAATGGGCCAAGGAACCGAGGTGCCAGCTTTTGCGACTCCACCCTGAGTGGCAGGTTCTTCGATGACAACCACACCCTTTGACCAACATGGTAGGTGGGAGCAGGAATTCTCCGACGGTTGGCCCCGGTAGTGTAGCTGGCAACGGATCTGAGGAGTGTGGCTCGGGCTTGTGACCAGGTGCGGCGACATCGACGGGCAAAAGCAAGTGCAGATGGGCAAGTAACCTCCCCTTCCTGGCTGGCAAATAGAGGAGGCTGGTATCCATAAACACATTGGAAGGGGGACATACCGATGGCAGAGCAGGTCAGAGAATTGTGTGCGTACTCCACCCATGTCAATTGCTGCGACCAGGAGTGGGGGTTGCGTGAGGTCATGCATCGCAGTGCCTTCTCGAGCTCCTGATTTGCCCGCTCTGACTGCCCATTGGATTGGGGATGGAATCCGGAAGTCAGACTGACTGTGGCTCCCAGCAGGTGACAGAACTCCTTCCAAAAGGCGGAGGAGAATTGTGGGCCACGGTCAGAAACTACATCCTTTGGCAGTCCGTGGATCCGGAAGACGTGTTCCAGGACCACCTGGGCGGTCTCCTTGGCGGTTGGGAGCTTGGGGAGGGGAACGAAGTGTGCCATCTTGCTGAATCGGTCAACTATGGTCAGAATGACGGTCATGCCACTTGAAGGGGGCAGCCCCGTGACAAAGTCAAGGGCGATGTGAGACCAGGGACGTCTGGGCACAGGCAGGGGCTGCAGCAATCCGGCTGGGGGCTGGCAGGACGACTTGTGTTGGTTGCAGATGGGGCAGGCTTGGACGAATTCCCGTACATCCCTTCTCAGAGAGGGCCACCAGAACCTCTGGGCGAGCAGGTTGTAAGTGCGGGTGGAGCCAGGGTGACAAGCTAGGCGGGAGTCATGTCCCCACTGAATGACCTGGGACCTCAGGTTTTCGGGGACAAACAGGCGGTCAGCTGGGCAAGCGCTGGGACCTGGCTGGTTACGGAGAGCTTCCAGCACCTGTTCCTCAACAGCCCAGGTCAGAGCTGCTACGATGCAGGGACTTGGCAGAATCGACACAGGATCCTTGGAGGGGGTGTCATCCTTCTGGAATTGACGGGAGAGGGCGTCTGGCTTGGTGTTGCGTGATCCAGGCCGGTATGACAGAGTGAAATTAAACCTGGTGAAGAACAGGGCCCAGCGGGACTGCCTGGAGTTCAACCGTTTGGCCGTGCGGATGTACTCCAAGTTCTTATGATCGGTCCAAACGAGAAATGGAATGGTGGACCCCTCCAGCCAGTGACGCCACTCCTCCAAGGCAAGCTTCACAGCCAGCAGCTCTCGGTTCCCTATGTCGTAATTGCACTCAGAGGGGGACAACCGACGTGAGAAAAAGGCACAGGGATGTAGCTTCCTATCCTCCGCAGCCCACTGAGAAATCACAGCACCAACTCCCACATCCGAGGCGTCCACCTCCACAATGAATTGCCGGTCCACATCAGGCATCTGGAGGATGGGAGCGGAGGTGAACCTTACCTTGAGGGTACTGAAGGCTTTGTCGGCTGCTGGGGTCCAGGTGAAGGGTTGCTTGGTGCTGGTTAGAGCAGTGAGAGGGGCAGCAATGGTACTGTAGTTCCGGATAAACTTTCTATAGAAGTTAGCAAACCCCAGAAACTGTTGCAGCTTCTTTCTGTTCTCCGGAACTGGCCATGAAATGACTGCTGATATTTTGGCAGGATCCATTTGGATACTTCCCTCTGCCACTATGTACCCCAGGAAGGCCACTGTCTTGACGTGAAACTCACATTTCTCTGCCTTGGCGTAGAGGGAATTCTCCAGGAGACGATGAAGGACTTGCTGGACATGGCGGGTGTGTTCAGACAGGTTTCTGGAGTAGATTAAGATGTCATCCAGGTAAACGAAGACAAACTTGTTTAACATGTCCCGCAGCACATCATTCACTAGAGCCTGGAACACAGCAGGAGCATTGGTGAGGCCAAAAGGCATAACCAGATACTCGTAGTGGCCTGTTGGTGTATTGAATGCGGTTTTCCATTCATCTCCCTCCCGGATCCGCACTAGGTGGTAAGCGTTTCTGAGATCCAACTTGGTAAAAACAGTGGCTCCCTGGAGCAACTCAAAGGCAGAGGTGAGCAGAGGCAGAGGGTAACGGTTTTTCACTGTGATGTCGTTGAGTCCCCTGTAGTCGATGCAGGGGCGAAGAGATCCGTCCTTCTTCCCCACAAAGAAGAAGCCAGCACCAGCAGGAGATGAAGATGGACGGATTAATCCTGCGGACAGAGAGTCGTTGATGTAGTCCTCCATGGACTTTCTTTCAGGAGCAGACAACGAATAAAGACGGCCCTTTGGAGGGGCTGTTCCAGGGAGGAGGTCGATGGCACAGTCGTACGGTCGGTGAGGGGGCAGAGATGTGGCTCTTGCTTTGTTAAACACTTCTCTGAGACCATGGTAGCATTCTGGGACATTGGAGAGGTCAGGAGCGGAGTTAGTGGGTACTGGCCGAGGGGGTAGTGCGGCAGCAAGCAGGCAGGTTCGGTGGCAGTCCTCCCCCCACTCCCTGATCACCCCGGTCACCCAGTCGAGCTGAGGGTTGTGCCGGCGGAGCCATGGGTAACCCAGGATGAGGGGTTGGCCTGGAGAGGGGAGCAGGTGAAACTGGATAGTTTCTTGATGGTTTCCGGACAGACCCATCGAGACCGGGGCTGTGACATGAGTGACCGATCCGAGTAAGTGTCCGTCCAGTGCCCGGGCAGGAATAGGAGGTGTCAAACGGTGGTTCTCCAGTCCCAGTTGGCGTGCCAGTTTGATGTCCATTATGTTGGCTTCGGCGCCAGAATCCACCAGAGCAGCCAGGGTGTGAGTTGAGTCAGAGAGGCGGAGGTGAACTTGCAGCAGGGGTTTGCGGTCGGAGGACTGGATGGTCATTGAGCTCAACCGGACTCCCCCTATGCCCGGTGAGCTTCGGCTTTTAAAAGGGCAGGTTACCACACGATGTCCATCACCTCCACAATAGAGGCAGAGGTTTGAGGTGAAGCGGCGCTGGCGCTCTGCAGGAGTGAGAGAGGCTCGCCCAATCTCCATGGGCTCAGACTGGTCAAGCTGACTTGGGTGAGTGGCAGTAGATGACAGGAGCCCCGTCGGATCTCTCCGAATGCCGGTAGTTGGTGGACCTTGGCGCCCCCTCTCACGACGACGGGTCTGTATCCTTCTGTCGATCCGGACAGTCAGTGCGATGGCTTCATCAAGAGTGGAAGGCAGTTCATGGGAGACCAACTCGTTCTTGATATAGTCGGCCAAGCTATGGAAGAACGCGTCCACCAACGATGGTGTGTTCCAAGAACTTCGTCTTGCCAGGGTTCGGAAGTCGATGGAATGGTCTGCGACTGTACGTCTGCCTTGTCGAATACTGAACAGTTCACGAGACGCCTCTGCGGTTGGTGAATCCAGGTCAAACACCTTCAGCATCTCCTCAGCAAACAGGTTGAAGGTTGCACATGCGGGGGTTTGACGTTCGAACTCTGCTGTTCCCCAGAGTCGAGCTCGGCCCGTCAGGTGAGTGATGGCATACCCAACTTTAGCCCCTTCAGTGGCGAAGGTCCTTGGCTGCAAGGAGAACTGAAGTCGGCAGCTAGTCAGGAATGGCCGGACCTGGGTTGAATCGCCGTTGAACCGCTCGGGGTCTCCAATCTTGGGTTCCGGAGCAGCGGCTGCAATGACCGGGGCAGGTAACTCGGGGGCAGGGCTGGTGGGCGGAGTGGCTGGGGTAAGGTTGGGGAGGAGTTGGATGATCATGGCGAGTTGCTGCTGGTGCTGCTGGAACTGCTGATGCTGTTGGTGGCCGACCTGAAGCAGGGAGGTGATGTCGCCGCTCATGCGGGCTAGCCCTCTCTCAGTGTGTTCCAGGCGTTGCATGGCGGTGGGTTGCTCAGGTTCGTCGGTTTCCATGTCGGGGGAAGTGTGCGCTGAGTCCATGATGGTCAGATCGTACTGTCACGGTTCAGACAGACGACCAGAGGACCACAATTGCGTCACACCAGAAAGTTTATTAAACTTAAGGGAAAAGGGAAGTAGGGAGTGAGTGAAGGCTCCAGGGGTTACTGGGAATAACAGGGATACAGGGGTTCCGTCCAATGTGCTGTGTCTGTGTCCCACCCAGTGGCAGCGATGCGTCCTATGACGCCGGTGGTGGGTGGTCCGGAAGTCCTGGGGGGGGAACACAGACACAACAGGGCGGATGAAACAAGGCAGAAGTACAGTTCAAGGGAAATCCAAATTCGTAGTAGCAAGGCAGAAAGCAGGTCTGGTTTTCTGGGGCAGAAGAGTATCCAAGATTCAGGCAGGTCCGGGGTCACAAAACAAGAGTGAGCCAGAAGCGCGAGCAAACAGGTTCCGGGTGTGAGCTTTGCAGACGATCTGACAAAGGAGAGCTGAAAGACAGGGCTTTAAATACTGGGAGAGGTTAGTGGGTAATGCAGCGCAGCTGGCAGAGTAATTAGAGCAGAGCAGAGCAGGGACAGGTGGAGCTAGTTAGGCTGAGTAGAGAGAGTGGTGAGCAGAGTGGAAGATAATGGAAACCAATTAAGGTGGTAACCCGGTGGAGTGAGAGGGCTCATGACACACTCACTCACTCACTCACCTGACTGTGCCTCTCTGTGGCTTTTTAACACCACTCCTGAGTGGTTCTCAAAAGTGGCCCCATCAATTAAACATCAGGCTCCCATTTCAGACACTGTCCCAAAGCCACTGCACTTAAATGAGCCCTTTAAATATGCAAAACACTGCTGCTGCTGCTTGATGAGACCTCACAGTGGCCCAGTACCAGAAGAGGAGGCTGCTGAGACGGTGCTTTGGAGTGGAATGAGCTCTAAGCCATGCATCCCACCGAGGGCCTTTAGCCAAGAATAAACAAATAAAATAAATCAGATGAATTAATGGAATAACTAAGAGAAAATCCATTGAACCTTTTGAAGAAAAAAGAAAAGTGAAGGTAAAGGAGTATTTGTGAGACCTTTCTAATGAGTGCTCTGTGTCATGTCCAGTGTCATTGCAAAGCGTTTGGTAAATCTTTTATTTTCCTCCATGCTTGACAATAACAGATGAATAAATAAATAGACAACCTACATGTAACAACTAAATCACGCACGACACAAATTAGGAGTAACTGATTGAGGGCTCAGTAGACAGTAAGGGAAGAGAAAACTTTCTGAAGATGGAGGCGGGGGAAGACAGAGAGCGAGTGACTGAGTGTCCTCGTGGGTAGGTCATGATGGACTGTCCTGCTCTGTCCTGCCTGCACTCATTACCCCCCCGATGGGGCCAGCTGCTCAAACAGACCGAGAGCTGGAGAGGAGGAGCCCACCGCGCAGGCAGGTGGACAGGAGGCGAGAGGAGGAGAGAAGTGAGGGAACACAGGATGAAAGAGGAGGAGAAGGAGGACTGAAAGAGAGGAGGAGAGGAAAAGAATAAGAATTGATTATGAGAGGCAAAGAGAAAGGAGAGGAGGAGGTGCTGGGCAGGAGGAGAATAAGAGAGTGTGTGTGTGTGTGTGTGTTTGTGTGTGTGTGTGTGGGGAGAAAATATGAGAGGATGGGGATGAGAAGAAAAAGAAAAAGAGGAAATAAGGAAAAGAGAGGTGATGGGACTAGCGGGGAGCAGACGTAAAAGAGGAGGGAAGAAGCTGAGAGAAGAGAGCTGAAGGAGAGGACTAGAGGAGCACTTAGAATGATCAGATAGAACATGATGAGGAGACGAGTGCGCGGGTACACACATATACACACAACAACAATGATGAGGGTGTGTACAATTAAATGGGGGTTAGAAGAAAGTAGCCAATGATGTTCTGGACATTCCAGCAGCTTGGCAGATGGTGTTACACACACACACACACACACACACACACACACACAGAGAGTGAGTGAGTGAGTGAGTGAGTGAGTGAGAGAGAGAGAGAGAGAGAGAGAGAGAGAGTCAGACAGATGGGCTGTAATTCACGGCAAGAGGGGAACCAAGAACACACTGACAAGACCAGACTTAGATATATGACAGAAGATTAGAAGTACGATAAAGTATGAAATGACTATTTGACAGATGGCCTCAAACAGAGCAAAGCTACTGTACAGTATATGACAGATACAGTGTTTTTGTCTGCATTGGCATTGGTATTTATATTGCTATTAGTTTTCAAACTGGTGTTAAACAGAAAATGACACATTGAACAGCCCTGCTATGCTGTGATTACCATGAATGTAAATTGCCATGGATAGAATTACATTTTTTTTCTGGATGATTGTCAGGAGAAAATACTGTATCTTATAATTTAATTTCTACATTTAAGCAAAATTTCACCATTAGCTACATTTAAAGTTATTATGATGTAAAAAGCCACAGCAAATTGTTGATTATTGCTGAGACACAATCAAAATGTAATGTAAAGATTGTTTACAGTAATACAGTAAAATGAATGAATGAAACTACCCACCTACTACCAATCTGTACATTGTCATTGACATGGTATACTTCTCTCTCTCTCCAACCCTTCAACTCTCTCCCTCTCTCTCTCTCTCTCTCTCTCTGTGTGTGCCCGTGTATGTGTGTGTGCGTGTATGTGTATCTGTCTGTGTTTGTGTGTGTGTGTGTGTGTGTGTGTGTGTGTGTGTGTGTGTGTGTGCGCGCGCGTGTGTGTGTGTGTGTGTGTGTGGTGTGTGCTGTTCTCCACCACTTCTTATCTGTAGGCTAGTTACTTCACATTCACCCCTTTCTCCTCTGAGACCTGACAAAGGTACTCAGCAACAATGGAAGGGAGGAGGAGAAGGAGGAGGAGAGGAGAGGAGAAGAGAGAAAGATAGAGGGATGAGGAGCAGTAGCCCAAAAGAAAAGGAAGAAAAGTAGAAAAATCCACACAGCTCAATGGCGAGGTGAAAGTGAGCCTCCTCAGTTATGCCCGGTGATATTAAAAATAGAAGGAAGCCGAGAATCTTATTCTGCCCCCCCCCCCCCCCCCCCACACACACACACACTCCCCCCTCTAACCCCCTTCCCCCCAACCACCACCACCACCGCTCTCAGATCTATATTTAGATTCAAAGCAATCACTGCGCTTCCGGAAACTACATTGCTCATCTGTGCCGTCACAGATACAGGAGCTGGGAGCGCACACATTCATCAGCCCATAGTGAGAAGAAAAGTGGAAGAAAAGGCGAAAAATAAAAGGGAAAAAAGAGAAAGATTAGAGAAATGACAAGGCTCTGTTTAGAAAAGGGAAGGATGACGTTATAACTGGATGGTAACTGGAAGGTAATAAGGTAACTGGAAGGTAAACAAATTCCAGTTCTTCTGGCTCAAAGCATTTTATCACAATTGCTATTTTTATTATCAAACCATTTCTCTCGGCTGAAGTGGGACCGTGTGAACAGGAGCTACCAAGATCCCTGGAGGGACTTCTGGCTCAAAGCATTTTATCACAATTGCTAAAACACATGTGCAACTGTGAAAAACTGTAACACCTACCTAACACACAACAGACACCAAAGGGATGTGTTGGACCATGTCTGAGAAATGAGACCCTGTACCAACATGACATTGTAACTTAAATGACCAATGTGTGTATGCAGTCTCATGGGTAAGGCATCACTGCAGGGACAAACAGAGCAGTGCATATGGTGTTTACGGTCACAGTCAAACTCTAGCATTAGCACACAGATCCTGCTCCATGCTGTCTCCAGACATACAACAGATGTATAGGTGGCCTGAACAAACACAGAGATGAGTGTAGGAATGGGCAAACTAGCAGCTCAATGCTCTGTTGAGACAAGCGAGCATCCCACACTCTTGATGGACTGTACATACCACTAAAGGGCTCTTAGCGTCTAAGCTATGATATCATACTGAGTGAAAGAACTCATACTAAACCCCCAACATGACTAGCAACGCCTTTTCAAAGATGATTACTTTCCAAGACCGTATCCGTGCTAATTGCATTGATTACACAACTCTGAATCAGTTTGATCTCATTACATTTACTCATGGCAGTTACGTAAAGTCTATAGCTCCATGTGATTGCCTTTAAATTGCAATTACAGGGAGCCCTGGGCCAATTCTGTCTAAGGCATAGCACTGAGGCAGCACTGAATAGATGTTACGAGATCACTTACACAAGGAGCAGTCAGCTGTGAGCATAAGTTCTGACATATCACACCACTGCGCATTCTAGTTAAAATGACTTAAAAACTTTGATTAAACCACTCAGGATCATACTGTACTTTCTGATGTTTAACAATGGCAGATGATGGGGATGTTACTTACCGGGAAGTAGAGCAACAGCGCTCCTGTCAAGATGGCTTCCAAAAGGACCAGTCCAGATGCCCTAATGCTCTGCAGGACAATAAACAAACAAACAAACAAACAATCACACACACCATATTATAACGACATCCTTTCATTCAAGACAAAGACTCTTTTCAGACAAGCAAACAGCTCAGTCCACTAACAGTGAAATGCATCCCAAGCTGGTAAAATCTAAAAAAAGACAAATCATATAACAATTAATCATGCACTCTGACACTGATGTAATTGATTCTGTTTCAGTAGACATGCCCTGATAATTAAAGCAATTATGTGTCATCAATAAATCCATTATTCATACAAATGACTGTTTATCAGCTGCAATAGGCCTGTTGTTTGTGTCTTGTAATTAGCAACCCACTACACAAACAGCTGATGATGTTCATCAAAGCCGGACTTCATACAATGAAGGCAAGCTGTAATAAAACCTAGCACTGTCAATCTGACTGCTGATAATTTTAGCATCTCCAGTTATAAAACTTTGCAATGTATAGATCATGAAAGCCCCACTCTGTTGAGAGACACATCTGGGTATGAGAGTGAGGGCAAGAGAGAGAGAGAGAGAGAGAGAGAGAGAGAGAGAGAGAGAGAGAGAGAGAGAGAGAGAGAGAGAGAGAGCAAGCAGGAAAAAGAGAAATGGTGTTTGTCACTGACTGTGAGTCAGAATAATCTGATATAACCAAAGGGGCGTATGAATGAAGTCATGAACAGCCCCACATTTCTCCATATCTGACAGGCCAAAGACAGAACCTGGAGCCTGTGGTGTCTCAGCAGCAGAGTCAAAAGCTGTGAGTCCAGACAGAGCCTTGATGTGACAGTTGTGGAGCTCTCACCCTGAGCCATGACCAATGATGGATGTTCCACCTAACCTGACAGAGGTCAGGTAGCAAACACTAAACACACCTTAGGGCGTTTTATCTTTTCATCTTTTCATCTTATGAAATGCCAGCCTGCCTGCTTATCTGTTTGTCTGTCTCTCTGTTTGTCTGTCTCTGTCTGTCTGTCTGTCTGTCTGTCTGTCTGTCTGTCAAGTTGGGACATGTGTAAAATGCAAATAAAAATAGAATATGATCATCTACAAATCTCGTAAACCCATATTTAGCTGCAAAAAGGACATAGAACAGCATATCAAATGTTGAAAATTATATTTCATCATGTTGAAAATGATATTTTATCATATTTCATGGAATTTCATTTTGAATTTGATGCCAGCAACACGTTTCAAAAAAGGTTGGGACAGGGGCATGTTTAGCACTGTGCTGCTTCACCTCTTCATTTAACAACATTCTGTAAATGTTTAGGAACTGAGAAGACCAGTTCCTTTGTTCTAAAGACTCAGTTCTGAGAATGAAATGTTTTCCCATTCTTGCCCGTTATAGGATTTCAGCTGCTCAACAGTCTGGGGACACCTTAATCATGTTTTTTATTCCATGATGCACCCGATTTGACAGTTCTGGACTACAGACAAGCCATTTTGGCACCTGGATTCTTCTTCTATGGAGCCATGCTATTTAATATGTGCAGAATTAATTTTGCCACTGTTTTCCTGAAATATTCAAGGTCTTCCCTAAATGAATTCCCCTGTTTGGATGACAGTATATGTTGCTCAAAACCTGTGTACATTATTCAGAATTGATTGTGCTTTGCCAGATGTGCAAGATGCCCATGCCATAGGCACCAATGCCCCTCCACACCATCATACAGTATATGCTGGGTATTATACTGAGCACTATAACAAGTTGGATAGGTTAGATAGTTGGAAAGTTAGATAATTGGGTAGTCCCTCTCCTCTTTAGCCCAGAGGAGTCCATGATTTCCAAAGAAAATCACACAATTTGATTGGTCTAACCACAGGACCATTTTCCACTTTACCTCAGTCCATTTAAATGAGCTCAGGCTCAGGTAAGATGGCAGCATTTCTGTATCATGTCTAAATACAATATCTTCTTCTACATGATAAAGTTTACAATAGCATTTGTGAATTGAGTATCAAACTGTGCTAATAGACAATGGTTATCAGAAGTCCTGAGCCCATACAATGATTTTCTTTAAAAAAAACAGGTATTGTTTTAATGCAGTGCCATCTGAGGTTCAAAAGTCCACAGCCATCCAATATTGCTTTTTAGCGCTGTCCCTTGTTTACAAAGATTTCTCTGGATTCTTTGAATATTTTAATGATACTGTGTATTATTATTGTATGCAATTTCATGTCAAGAAGCATTATTCTTGTTTTACCATTTGCCCACACAGGCTTACGAAGTGATGAATACCTCCACATCTTTACTTCTGAGAGACTGCCTCTTTTGTTCTTTCTATACCTAATTATGGTGCCAGTTAGATATAGATAGATACTGTAGATAGATAGATAGATACTTTATTGATCCCCAAGGGGAAATTCAAAGATAATTTGTTAACCTAATTAGTTGTGAAATCTTCCTCTTTTTGTGGCCTTTATCACTTTATCATTATACAAGCATTTTGTTGCCCCTGTCCCAACTTTTTTTTAAAATGTGTTGCTGGCATCAAATTCAAAATGAACATATATTTTCCATGAAATAGTAAAATTTTCATTTTCAATATTTTGTCCAATTGTCCTTTTTGTAGCTAAATATGGGTTTACGAGATTTGCAGATTATCACATTCTGTTTTTATTTGCATTTTACACAACGTCCCAACTTTTTCAACCTATACAGGGGGAAAATGATCTGCACACAATCTGATAGACCTAACCAATCAGTGAAAAGCCTATACCGTGAATCCTGTAGGGAGAATGGCCAAAAACATCCTTCTTCTCAACAAATTCCTTAATCGATGTTCATTTTCATCAATGTATAAAGCCTGCCCTGATCATTTTAATGGTATGATCAGTTCTCTGCCAGGCATACAAGCTTGTCAATGGAGCAAAGCCGGACCGAATTTTCCAACCTCAAATTTTGGATTGAATTCAGGCTGGTTTTCAGGCTAATATTTGATATCACTGTGGAAATCTTCAAGTGTTGGCTACGAGGACCCACTCAAGTTTCAAGTGTGACGACATTTTCAGAGTGGCCTGCAGTTTCACCACAGGGACAGTACTTGGTTTAACAGTCACATCACACCGCCCTCTCTCAACCCCTCTGTCTCTGCTGATTCTGTGTGTGTGTGTATGTGTGTGTGTGTGTGTGTGTGTGTGTGTGTGTGTGTGTGTGTGTGTGTGTGTGTGTGTGTGTGTGTGTGTGTGATAGGTAGAGACTGTCAATCTCAGTCTTAATCCTCAGATTTCTGGAGATGAGGAGAAAAGCTCTTAATGAATCCAATTAATTTACAGACTGGAGAGGAGCCCTGGGTGCAGAATTAAACAGGAGACACGGCGTGACATGAGCACACCAAAGAGAACCTCAGCGACTGCCGAGTGTTCAGAGCAGGGTGTGTGTGTGTGTGTGTGTGTGTGTGTGTGTGTGTGTGTGTCTGTGTGTGTGTGCACTCACTCGCTGAATAGAAAGTTAGACAGAGAAAGACACACAGAGAGACAGAGAGAGAGAGAGGAAATATGAATATCATAACCATCTTGACAGCATACATTGTAATGTTTTCCCCCAGCAGCAATATCAAATTATAATATGTAAGTCTATAAAACTATCTCTAACTTGTGAATATAATCTGTGCATTAGTATCTTATCTTTGTCTTAGCGTCTAACTTTCCTTCTGCTTCCTCTCCTCTGTCCTCTCTTGACCTCTCATCTCCATGTCATCTAATTGTCTCTAGTCATTGTCTTTATAGGAATGCACTCTCCCTGATAGCTTTGGTGAGACTATTGTAGTACATGTAATTGCAATGATGGTGTTGTGTGACTGATGTTTGGCCATCAAAATCCTGTTAGCCTCCCAGATTCCCATTAGTGGCCCATTAATTCCTGCTCCACTTTTAATCAGCTGCTAAAATGGTAGCCGATGTTACATTTACGACTGTGTGTGTGTGTGTGTGTGTGTGTGTGTGTGTGTGTGTGTGTGTGTGTGTGTGTGCATGGTGATAGTTTCCCATCTGTTTGAAAGCCACTGGTGCGTATATCTCTGTTGGGTTACCCACACTCATTACCAGTCGCTCAAATAAAAGAATGAGATTTTATGGGAGCAATGAAATCAATCAGTTGTGAAATCAGTACAGTTGGTATTTACTCACTATGTCAGTCTCTAATAAATAGAAAACTTCCCAAGAATCTAATAAATATAATATTAGAAGTCAGTTTGTCTCCAAATTTCTACTGCAAATTTGAATGAATTAGCACTCAAAGACAAATTATAATTGGACTAAAATCCTGAATAAACAAATAATAACTTCTCTCTCACCTCTCAACACACACACACACACACACACACACACACACACACACACACCCACACACACACACAAGGGTATTACCTTGTTTCTGCGGAAGTGGTAGACCAGTATCATGCTGATGAAATCTCCCAGCATGCACAAGCCCTGGAAGGACAAGACAGCCAGGCGCAGGTAGCTGTCACCATGGGCGACGCAGGGCGTGTCATCTTTGCAGTAGGCGCATCCTTCCTGACAGGGCCTGCAGTGTGCGGAGTCTTCAGAGGTGTCATCATCATTGTAAGACCCTCCCACCAGACCTGTGCCCATATGCCCATTCCCTAAAGAAACACACACACACACACACACACACACACGCACGCACGCAGACACACACACATATTTGCTTGCTCAGATTTTTTAGTACACTTTTAGTACACTTTTTTTTTCATAGTACGGAACATGATTCAAATGCATGAAGGTCAAACTGAAGGACATTGTCAAGAGAAGTAGTTCCAAACAGTGCGAACTCAGTTCACTGTGAACAAGAGGACATGAAACACGGGACATGAAATTCCATGTGACTCGTAAGGACATATACATAACATACTATAAGAAACCACTGTATCAATGTATGCATGTCCATGTGTGTGTATATGTGTGTGCACTGAGCAGAGTGAGGTACATACGCAGTGAAAGAAAGTGCCATTCGGTCAGCTCCTTTTGACGTTTCACTCAGCCACCCATGCGCGCATCACTTTGCACCCTCTGTACTCAGGGAGCTGATGTCTCTGACACAGCATATTTCATTTCCCTTTTACTTCTGTCCTCAGCAGCTTTGGGATGCTTAATGCTATCCCAACTGGCATTGCAGCAGGGAGCAGGAAATGCCATTACCGGGCAATTAGAGCCGTCGCGTTTGTCTGGTGCGCCGATGGGTGCGTGGCAGACTGCAGGGCACAGTGGACAGGCTCATGGCCAGTTCCACCCCTGAGTCTGTGACTGGACGCGCCCTCCCCGCATGGAGCCGCACCACATTCATGCACAGTAGTCATGGTCCATGGAACAGGGGAGGGTCAGCATGGGAGAGAAACCCACCTGGGTGTGTGTCTGGGTGTGTGTCTGTTTGTGTGTGTGTGTTTGTGCTGTAGTGTGAGCCACTATGAGTCTTTGCGTGTGTGTGTGTGTGTTTGTGTATGTGTGTGTGTGTGTGTATTTGTCTATTAGTTTGAGTTCACAGGAGAGGGCACACTGTGTGGCAGCATAAGAGACAGCATAAAGTGAGAGGATAATGACCAACGTGAGACTCCACAGGTGACGACACATGAGAGGACATGTCACACACACTGCTGCATGGACGCACGCAGATCCACACACACACACACACACACACACACACACACACAAATACCACGATGAGTCATTTTTACAAGGACAAACCTGGGAATATTGTGGTGTGTGCGTGTTTATGTGTGTGTGTGTCTGTGTGTGTGTTGGGGGGGGGGACAACACAACCCACAAAAGTGCTGCAAATTCGGTGAGTTATTTCGAGGCGTTAACAGCAGACCACTATTTAAAATTTATTGTTTAGTAGAATCAGTACATGGTGGTTTCTGCCACAATTACAGTAAGAACCTTAATGGACCATTATCAGAGTAACTGACCGCTAATACACACGATGTTGGGATGTAGGCCTGTGTTTTAGAAGCTCCCATTTGCATGACCTCTGCTCAGGAGGGAGAGAGGGATGAAGGGAGGGGGAAGGTAAGGAGGAGGGTGGGAAAAGAGAGGGATGGGAGGAGAGGGGGTGGGGAGAGGCAAGAAGAGAAGAGAGCGTATGAGGAAATAGGTCAGGACAAGAGGAAGGGTAGCAAAAGAGCATAAAGAAGGAGAAGAGAGAGAGAGAGAGAGAGAGAGAGAGAGAGAGAGAGAGAAAGGATAGAAGAAAAGGTGAGAAGGAAGTTAAAATGTGACGGGATACAGAAAGTGACACACAAAGAGATGAGTGAAGCTGCAGAGGTAAAGGGGAAGTTACAAGATCAAAGAGAGAGAGAGAGAGAGAGAGAGAGAGAGAGAGAGAAAGAGAGAGGAGTTCCATGGTTAGATAAAGAGTAATAAATAAGGGCAGGTTGTCCCTGATCTCCATCCTGTGTAATTAAGGCAGGGAGGAAGGAGCACAGCATGGCCAGCAGGAGCAGAGAGGAGAGGAAAGGGGGAGGGGAGAGGAGAGGAGGAGGGGAGAGGAGAAGAAAGGAGGAGGGGAGAGGGGGGGAGAGGAGGGGAGAGGAGAGGAGGAGTGGGGAGGAGGAGAGGGGCGGAGGAGGGCCCGGATGAGAGCCTCAGCCCAGCTCTGTTTTCTCTGCCAGTGTGGAAGCAATGCACAGGGAAACAAACACACATTGATACATGTACATACAGACGCACACATATACACACATAGACACACACACACACACACACACACACACACACACACACACACACACACAGTGTGCTCTGATGGCACAGGTAGCCAGATCCTCAGGGTTTATTCCGGTGCTGTGCACGAGAGCTGGCTCAGCTTGCCTGTGCAGACAGGTGTCCTTTGTGTCCCCACTGAGCACCAAGGGATTGGTCCCAAGGATACCTCATCCTGGCTCCTGTTAGCTGGGGCGTGGGGGTCAGGGGTCGGGGCAGTGCCAAGTGGGCACTGTATGTCATAAGCTGGTGCTCCAAATCACGGAGCAAAATGGTGCAACCCTTTACTTGTGAAACATGTTCTAAACCGTCAGCAGGGGCAATGATCAGAATTACTAAGATGTTCTGTAATTAATTATACAATTTGAATTTACATGTATTTGAATATATATAAACAGTTACAATTTATATAAGAATATATATCTATATATATATATATATTTAAGAATGTCATGTGTTCAGTGGGCATCTGTCCCATAGCCTTAATGTTGTTGCACTTGGTCACAAACCTGCTGCAGGACCTGAAGTTGTATTTCCAAGAAGAAGAACAACGAACAATACTTACTTTCATAGCCATTGACAGACACTCGGTTTGGGTGGTAGAAGCCCTGCTTGCAGTGACACTTGTACTTGTCCAAGACGAATCCGTGGCCAGGGATGGGCCGACACTACGAGGGGACAGAGGGAGAGAGTGATATATATATATAGAGAGAGAAGCTGTCAGTAATTGTCAACCGCTGAATATGGACACGTGTGAAAGAAAACAGGGACACTAGGGTGCATCATCCGCCTTGACATATATGCAAATTAATCTGTCCCTATATGCTTATTATGTTCCAATAAGCGAAAAAAACATTCCTGGTAAATTTGAAAGTAAATTGGATAATATTTAGGTGGCCCACCATCAACCTTTATGAATGGTCGAAATTGTTGCCAAATTTAGGAAATCACCTTGGTCTGCCTGACAGGTTTTTTAGCCAGTAGTTATTTGAACAATAACTGTATTAATGGCATAAAGCACACAGCTCATTGGATAAACATTGGGTTTCTTTATGTTGTCATACATATTTTGGTGATTTTTCTCAGAAAAACATATTTTTTTTTTTTCTATTTTGAATATGTTATTTGATGAAAAACACCTTAATTTGTATTGTAACACTTGTCTTACATCTTATAATTCCAAATCAGATATAGGCTACATGCGTGGGACTATTTTGTTTAGTGTAGAGTAGTAGTTGTATTACACAGGATTACATGAACTTTCTTGCAACATGGCTTCTAGTGGAGAGTGTATTAGTAATGCCAATCCACAGTCTTCAAAATGTACTCTGTCTATAAGACAATCGTCTTGGATATTTGGTTTGGGCAGTGGCCTTGTTCAGGATGACTCGATTATCACTGGATCCCGTCTTCCAAACTGTCGCCAAGTTCTCAGTTGCTTTGTGTGGTATCTTTCGGATGGTTCATCAGAAAACAGGACAAAGTGGGAATCAGCAAATATCGTACTGTCCCAGGTGTCCAGCTTTTATAAAAAGGCCAACATTCCTTTGATATCAGAAAGAAAAGCCTGTGAAAAAATCATCAAACTTTTAAGTAGAAGTATATATACTCTTTTGATCCCGTGAGGGAAATTTGGTCTCTGCATTTATCCCAATCCGTGAATTAGTGAAACACACTCCGCACACAGTGAACACACAGTGAGGTGAAGCACACACTACTCCCGACGCAGTGAGCTGCCTGCTACAGTGGCGCTCGGGGAGCAGTCAGGGGTTAGGTGCCTTGCTCAAGGGCACTTCAGCCGTGGATGTGGGCAGCCGTGGATGTGGGCACCCTTCGGTTCAAGCCCAAAGCCCTAACCAGTAGGCCACGGCTGCCCCCAAATGGCATGAATGGCATTGATTTGGATGAAAATGCCAAACTGAGCTATCCCACTAAAACGACGAACCAGCCCATCTACACTGGAGAAACTTCAGAAGATGGAGAAAAACTGACAAGACTTTTTCTCTGTGGCCAGAGAACGCTGAAAGCTTGGTGAAGAACAAGGAGGACTTGTTTTCTGGAGTCTATGAAAAATGACCGCCAGGCCTCATTTGGTTCATTCAATAAGGTATTAGCTGACCACATATATTGTTTTCCAGCCTTCAAATTTGGTACTGACAAAACCCATGACATCAAGCTTTTATTGATAGTTTACTTTCATGTTGTCTATTGAAAATGCCTGGCAAAGGCAATTTTTATTGCATCTTCCCTGAAAATGTACACTACTGCCATATCTCAGGAAGTAATAAAGATAGAGACACAAGACTCACACCAAATGATGCGAAAAGTTCATATTTATATTCAACTTCCATTGACATTATAGGGCTAGACCCATTATTTTTGGCATTATTTAAGAAAAAAGGATATTTACAGCCTAGCTTTATGGACGTCTTTAGTTGGAAACTTCAGAGGCAGGGTGGGCCACCTAAACATCAATAGAATTCCATAAAATTTCTCATGGAAGTTTTATTTGGTTAAAGGTGCCATGTGTAATGTCCGGCAAAAAATCAATTCATACTCCACATTCCATAAAAGATGGGGGCAGTATACCTTCAGAAAGTTAGTTGGTCTACCCTAGAGTAACAACCGAGACACGTGTATTGCAGTTTGGCTGGCGGTTATGTTGCCCGCATACCGCCTCCCATGGCCGAAACTGGTATTATGACACCTGTCGGGCTGTGGCTAGTAATTTAGCATGCTAATTCAGGTTGATATCTCTGCAGCACTATACCTTGTCATTTTTTTAATGACATCATCGCCCTTATTTCGTCTCATTCTTTTGATGTGTGTGGCTCATTTTTTGGATATTTTTACCTCAATTCTTACACATGGCACCTTTAATGGAACAAAATTATTCTAGGGACAGATTGATTTTCAAATTTTTTCAAAAAGTGAGGCGGATGATGCACCCTAAGGGACACCCATTTATAACCTCAAAAATACAGGCTGGAGTAAGTTTGAAAAAAGAGAGCCCAATTCCTCAGCATAATGGCTACATTCCTCAAGCCTTTTTTGTCATTTCCCATGACCACTCGGAGATCATTTAACCCTTTTTATATAAAGCTGCAACATAACTTTACCTCCAAAACATGCAATACATCCATGAACACACACACACACACACACACACACACACACACACTCAGAGACACACACACCAGTACATGAAAGAAATGGCTGACCAAAGTGATTAAAAAGGATGACATTAACTACAGTCAGAGACAACGAACTAAGGAGTACTCGTCCAATCAATGAGCAGTGTGTAGTGTCCAGAAAAAAGTCGGGCAAGAGATGAGTGTAATTAATGAAGTAATGACTTTCCTGCGTCCAGACTCGGCTAATTCTTAACCTAGTCCCTTTGATTCCACCACCCTCATTCAGAGAGCTAACATGAGGAATACACACACACACACATACGCGCACACACACACACACACACACACACATACTAGAAGTCATATTTCTCTCTGTAAGTCTGCAAGGCTCTTACAAACCCACTTGTCATAATTAAATCTAGATCAAAACCAAAAGCATTTGTAAAATCAAAGGAGATGCATTAACTGTCCTGCAACTGGAATATAAAGTCTCTCTCTCTCTCTACATCTCCCTGTATATCTTTATTTCCATCTCTCTCTCTTTTTTAAGTACTAAAAACATGCAAACAACATCATCTGGGTCACAAAACTTCTGTTTGAGGTTCACATTGAGGTTCACAAACTTTAAAGTCCAAGATATACAGTATGATGCTGTAATGATACAGTATGTGTACACATACTGTATCATTATACTGTATCATTACAGCATCATACACATATATACACACACACACACATTCACACACACACACATATATATACAGTATGTATATATATATATATATATATCAGAGTTTCCGCTAGAAAAAAATGAGGTTTCTTTTTCCGGACATTTTGATGATATGCCGGTCAAATATCCTATTATCCCTGGTGTAATGTCGCACCAGGAAGGCTAGCCTAGCAAAAACATTTTTTATGTTAACTACCTGCCTGATGGCCCATGCTGCTTGTAACAAACTAGAACAGTTAGCGCAACTTTTTTTTTCCGAACGGACGGAATATGGTTACATACTGTGTAATATGTTTATTAACGGGATAAGGAAGACGCAGATCTGTTCCACAATCACTGTTTATCGTATTTAATGACATAACATTGCTATAGCTTTGTAATAGGTTTTGATGCATCAAAGCAGACTGGAACATTCATGTCTAGCAGTATTCATGCACGCCAGCTGTTTACTGTCTTTAAAGCACGGGGGGCGTCTGTCTAATTCTCAAACAGCAGAATGCTTAAATGCTATGTTAAGATACAAGTAGGCCTGGGTCAATGTATAACATTAGCTTGGGATGTTTTTACAGTAAGCATTGGTAGTTGTGAAAGCAGCTGCATCCCTTCTAAATATCAAAATATGGAAATGCTAACATGTCTTTTCTTTCTCCCTCAAGGTGCTTTGCTTAAATTTCTCAGCCCTCAGGTGAAGTCCACTGATGAAGGTAGAGTGAATTTATCTCGCTGAGCTGTTAATGACCATTTCCAATATGCTAACAGTGAAATGGTCAAATTTCAATTATTTTCCCAGGTACACCATCAACTTCATCCTCCATTCATGAGGAAGAAGCTGACATTGGATTTTATGGTACGGTGGTGTTTTTGCAAATGTTCAAAATGTTCAAAACTAATGCACAGCATATATATGCAACAGCAGTATTTGCACTGTCAACATTTTTTATTTATATAAAGTGTGGGTGAATTTAAACTGTATGGCTATGCTGTGGTTCCTGTAGGCTTTGCGTGCGGTGGGTGGGTGGGGGCCTTCATGTCCATTTTGCTTGGGGCCCCCAAATTCCTTTAAACGGCCCTGCCGCGGACCAGCAGTCTCCTCGTCGAGGAGGCCCTAACCCTGCAGATCATAGACAGAGAACGCATAGGCCTACTGTATGCTTTGGGTAAAGAACACTTTGCATGTCCAGTGTAAACGGAGAATGACAGTGTCTTGGAACGGCCGCACCCCCCGCAACTCCACTCCCAATGTCACTGATTCCGATGGATACGCCCGACACTTCTGCTTTTTATCTGGTGGTGGTGGAGTTGACCAGACATCTGAGGCTTCAGACGTTACCAATTTATCATCATCCATCGCGTCTGGCCTCTGAAAAAGCTTTTAAGGCTAGTCTGCCTGGGCCTGGCCATGTTTGAACCGCCTCACTCATTTGTTTGTTGTTTAACATGGACGTTTTAAGCCGCGTGCGCTTACTATTTGAAATTCAGCATAGGCTATGAGTGTTGTTTAATAGCTTACTTTTCAAACGGTAGAGCCTGTTCATTTAAAAACACAGCTAGAGGACGTATAATATAGGCTTACATATTAAGGCTTATTCTCAAATTCAGATTGCGTTAGGGGACGGGATTATTAGCCAATTTCAATCGGACAATTTGACCGGAGAGATTTAATTTTGTCGGACATTTCATTTTTTTCCCGGCCATTGTCTGGTAATTACCGGACAACGGAAACCCTGATATATATATATATATATATATATATACACTGTATATAGTATATGAAGAGAGAGAGATAGAGGAACAGGATAACCCATGGGTGTGTGTGTGTGTGTGTGTGTGGCAGTGAAAGTGAGGCATCTCCATTTAGGGGCCAGCAGGCAGACTGCTGCCAGACAGGCACTCTTAGGGGATCTGTCTGAGGAGGGGAGCGGCCTGTTTCTGAAGTCTGAAGTGGGTTTAGAGAATAAATCTGCACTATTCTGACACACACACACCGGCAAAATACTGCTACCTGCATACTTCTTTGAAACACTCTCTGATATACAATAACTGTTTATATAACAGTATTTCATAGTCGCTTTGGTGCATTTCTCATGTCAGAATTTAAAATGAAATTCTCAAACCTACTTGTTCAACCTCCCCATCATACATACAGTAATTAAAGCATAACTTCTCATTTCTTTGAAGAAACAGCAAATACGTTTGCACCTCCATGCAATTGTTTCTGTGTTGCTTTTTGATACATTTAGGTTGCTTTTTGGTACATTTTGGTGAAGGCAGTAGAAAAGCTGACAAGTCCAGGCTCTTCAATTTCAATTAAAAATTCATAAGTTGAAGTTCAATGTATGAATTTGTCTTGTCTAGGTGCTTACTGAAGGTCTTACATGTCATAGTAAGACACAGTACAGTTACATCTTGAAAGGAATGAATACAATTCATGCTCTGCTTTGCTTAGTTGTCTTTTAAAACCTGCAATAACTATGTAAAGTAACAAGAAATGGTGTACACATAGTAAAAATTAAGGCTGAAACTCATATTGAAAATATTTTGTTGCATGTTTTAAATGTTTTGTAAACCCTTTAGCAAATAAAATGTGACATGTTGTGCTTCTGTTTAGGCCTGTGTGTTAATTATTTTGAAAGTGTGATGTCAGAGTCGACAATTGAGATAAACAGTATTCCTGTCTGATCTCCTACATACAGTAATGTGTAATTTTTTACTGTCGAAATTGATATACTGTATGACTAACAGAAAAAACTGCAACCATGTGCATTTTTGTCAGAAAATGCTTACAGAGTTAACTGTTATATTGACAACATGGCAAAGCATTTTCAGCATCTTGTTCATAACAGTGACACAAGAACGTTTTATTCTAGCATAAATATTTTCTTTGAAGACATAAACTAAGCATTTTGAACAAGTTATGTGCTTTTGCAAGTAAACCACTGTGTCGTGGAGATTGAAGAAATTGTTTTAAGAAATGCACTTACTGTTGTGCAATTGTTACAGATTATTTCAGAAATGCAACAAAGCGGCTGAAAAAAACGATAACATCCAATAGGCTTACAAATAATCATTTAATTGCATCCCACCACTTTACATTACATTACATTTGGCTGACACATTTTTAACCAAAGCAACTAACAACATGGTAACAGTTAAGTTTTAAAGCAATTCTCTCAACAATTGCTTAATATGTCTTATTGAAACTAGTTGTTATCCATGCAAAAAAAGCATTTACGGTAGCCTGACGCAACCATACTCAAAATTCTGAATAGAATTTGAGTCTGGAATCTAAGCTTTGGGACCTGTATGGTATGATACAGGGGGAAAATGCATCTGCACACAATTGCATAGACCTAACCAATTAGAGCAATGAAATAGCCTTCTGTGAGACCTGCAGAAAACAGTCAGAACACCCTTCTTCTCGACAAATGCCTTAATCGCTGTTTTCTGCTCATGTTTTTAAAGTCATTGCATCGTCAATATCTTGTACAACAGACACGATAGCGTGTAGCATCTCTAGTGACAAGCTTTTGCTGTAAATAAATTAAACCAAAGCGTGCTCAGGTCAAACGAATGAATAGGCACTGTTGCTTTTCTGTCCATCATTGTATTACTGTAAAGCCCCCCTGGACGATTCGATTGGTCCGCATGATTCTGAAGTTTTCATAGAGGCTTGTCAATGGAGCAAGTCAAGACCGAATTTCCAAACCCCAAATTTTGTGGGAGGAGTTAAATTTGGGCTGGCTTATTATTGGGCCTTCTTTGACCTCACTTCTCCTCAACACCATGGAACTCTGAATCTTCAAGACCTGTGGACATTCTTTTCAGTTTTTGGACTGGATTGCATACAGTAGATACACAGTGGAATACTTTATATGAGGTGGCAGTTTATGTTTTGTTTTGTCTTATTTCGTCCTGTCTGTTTGGTGTTCATACTCCCTTTGTGACTGTAATACAGAAAATCTTTAAAATAAAATTCTTAAAAAAACTAGGAAATAACGGGTAAACTAGGAAATAACTGTCTAAGAACTGAGCTCATCTCCTGAATAAGGACAAAGAAACCCCCTGGCTGGTGTAACTCTCCGTCCCCTAGTGACCCCTCTAAGCACTGAGTCGCTTGCTTTCTCCCTCCAGGATCCATGAATCTTTAAAGGCCATGAGTGGCCTGGTGAACCCTCCCGACCTCTCACAACAAAGCTACAAGCTCTGACACGACACAGCATGCCCTCAACGCACAAACACACACCCCAACACACACACACACTCTCTCTCTCCCCCATACACACACACACACACACAAACAGCTGATCTTCTCTAGGGACCCTTTTGTGTCTCTCTTATACTTGAGCTCTCTGTGCCCTATCTCCAGAATGGCAGTTGGTGACATTTTTCAAGCGAAGGTCGAGCCAGGGGTGGCCTTGTGTTGCGAGGATGTCCATCTGGTGTGGTGCACCACCCTGGACCTTCTCCAGTCTCATTTTACCCCGGCAGGCAATGTCACTCCCTCACCCCTCCAAAAAACAAAAACAAAAGACTTCTGCCAAACTGCCCAAGCCCTGACTACCTAAAACCCTGTGAAGATACTAGTGTTGATGTAGTGTGCAGCTTTATAGAGGTGAGGGGTCTCACAGGGAGTCAAGCCAGAGACTACATAGAAATTTGAACAGTGAGTGTGCCTGCATGTGTGTGTGTGTGTGTGTGTGTGTGTGTGTGTGTGTGTGTGTCCTCTCTTCAGGTGTGGTTTGGTTGCGTCTGTGTTCCTGAGCAACACAGCATCAATCTACTCCTTCCAGCTAGACTGGTGTTGAGTCTTATAAAGGTGCATTAAGATGTCATCTGTGCTGACAGCAGTATCGATTGCAGTTTGTATTATGAATTATAAAACAGCACTGACGCCTAATAGACTACAGACTGTGCAGAGCATTGACCAGCACCCTGAACATACTGAAATCCCAGCGGTGGCAGCTGTCACTCACTGGGCTGTTGACATGGTAATTGCCATTGCAATGTATTAGCTGATGTGCTGTTTACTGTTACGGCAAACAGGCACACTATTGAGAGAACAGGGACCTCAACAAACATGATATGCAGGACTACGCAATATACCCACTTAAAAAGCATCACCATCTCAGTATACCCAAGGATGCATATTACAGTAACATTTGGGGTTGATCACAGTATACCCACTACAGCTAACTAGACTACACCATTGCATATGCATATGCATATACATGTGCATATACATGCATACACACACATACACACACACACACACACACACACACACACACACACAATGCCTAAGAATACCAGTCTGATTACATCACTGGACAAGTTTCTCTCTCTTCTTCCCAACACTCTCACTAGTTGCTTCCTCTTCCTCTCCCCTCTCTTACTCACTTCCTTTACTCTCACTCTGTCCTTCCTCTCTCACCTCCTATCCATCTCTCTTCTCACTAATCCTCCTCTCTCACCCTCTCTCACTTTCTCTCACTCCCTCCCACCTCTTCCCGGTCATATCTCACCATAAGCCTCCTCTCTCTTTACATATTTCCCACTTCCTCTCTTGCTATCCTTCCCTCTCCTCTCTTTTCCTCTCTCACTTCCTCTCTTGTTATCCTTCCCTCTCCTCCCTCTCCTCTCTTTTCCTCTCTCACTTCCTCTCCTCATCCTCTTTCCTTCTCAGTAACATCTAATCTCCTTCTCTCTCTCGCTCTTTAAATTTTCCCCCTCCCTCTCTTCCTCTGCATCAAGTGGCTCTATATCTTTCATATCAGTTAGATTGCCTGCTTGCAGGTCTGATACTTGTAATGTAGATCTATGTTAGTTCTACATTTGTAGCTCTGACTATGATAGCCTACACAGGAAGAACAGGAGCTTACAGTAAAAGCTTCACATGGGGTTTCTATATGTATGGGTCAGACAATGGTGGGTGGATGGATGGATGGATGGAGGTAGATAGATAGATAGATAGATAGATAGATAGATAGATAGATAGATAGATAGATAGATACAGCAGATAGATAGATAGAGTAGATAGTTAGATACAGTAGATAGATAGATACAGTTTCTTATCCTTCTTATCTTCTACTGTCTTTATTGTACAGTGGAGTTTAGTTATATGTTTATACTAATACTTATGTTTACCATTTCTGCTGTAAGTGCATGTTGTGTGTGATGTCTGTATGCTACTGAGACCCTTGAATTTCCCCATGGGGATCAATAAAGTATCTATCTATCTATCTATCTATCTATCTATCTATCCAGTAGATGGCTAGATAGATAGCTAGATAGATAGATACAGTAATATAGATAGAGCAACTCATAACGGGTGGTAGAAACTCAGGGGAAATAAGGCACTAAACCATATTATGTTTTGTTTCTTTTTGGTTGTGTGTGTGTGTGCGTGCCTGCCAGCGTTCATCTGTGTGTGTGTATGTGTGTGTGTGTGTGTATGTGTGTGTGTGTGTATGTGTGTGTATGTGTGTGTGTGTATGTGTGTGTATGTGTGTATGTGTGTGACTGACTTTGTGAGACTGGAGGGGGAGTGGAGCCATGAGCCTCAGTAGGTTTAACCAAATATAGCAGTTTGGTGCTGAAGCACACATCCTGCCTGCCGCTCATTAAATTCACACATGCTGACACACTAACTAACACACACAGACACGCAGACACACACACACCACACACACACACACACACACATAAATTCACATAACATAATTCTCTTACAGTTACACAAGCCCTCTCTCTTTCTCTCTCTCTCTCTCTCTCTCTCTCTCTTTCTCAGACATATACACAAAAAGCTGATCCATGCACAAAAAACTCCATGAGTTCTCTCACACACATAAAATTACAGACATACAGTGTATGCAACCACACATAGCTGACACACACAGTGCCTGGCAGGAGGAAATAAGGGAAAGTGAGGGGTAAAACTGTATCGGTAGACACACCCTCAGGCTCTGAGTGCAATACTCAGCATTGAGAGGGATGCTGAGACAACAAACAAACAAACACCAAACACACACACACACACACACACACACACACACACACACACAGATACAGACACAGACACACACACACACAGCCACGGATACAGAGAGAGATACAGACACAGACACACACACACACACACGGTTAACAACAGCACTTGGCAAGAAAGTGGCAGAGGGGAGTCTTAGTGAAGAACATAAATATAAACATAGTAAAAAGAGAAGTAACCCCTTAATTAAATGTCTTTCAAAAAAGTAGTAAAGCTATTATGGCTAACAGGATAATTTCTTCTCAAAGCACAAAAGTAACATCATAGAGTGACAAACGCTTAAGTTGAGTGTGCTTACTTTTGTAAGATGATGACAATAACCCACAAATAAGTCATCTTGTTAGAAGAGCATCATTTACAGTTTAAAAGCCTATCGGTGTCATTGGGAGACTAAATAAGAGCCATTAATCACACTCTAAACTAGATGTACCGCATAGCGGTACAAAATATGACCGCCGCTCAGTCCTGTACATCCATTCCGTGAAAATAAATCATATTAATGAATTTGTCTCCATCTTCTACTCCATCCCCCACTCTTGAAACTTTTGTGTATGCTTGTTTGGAATGTGTGTTTGCGGGCCACACACAAAGTAGCCTACTGGCGCTGCAAAGGTGAATAGATTTGTAGCACTGATAACCTTTAAAATATCTAAACAATCACAAGTAGGGCAGTTCATCACAGTCCATCCATTGCAACTGGACTGATGAAAGGTACACCTGTAGGCTACATTGTATTTGGGAAAAGCAGAAGGTAGCAGCATAATCTATTATTTATTTATTATTAAACAAAACAATCCCTGTCAGTTCCATGCAGTTTTCAACAGCTATCAAGAAGAGAGGTCATGTCATGGATTTTTGTGAATGTTTCTTCTTCTACATATGCATACGTTTAGTCATCTAGTTCATATGATATTCAGTTTTATTGTCAATGCACAAATTAAATACCAGTAGTCTAAAACAAAATGCCGTTTTACCCAGTGGTGCAAATAACTGACATGTCCAAAAGGGCCTTCATGAAATGCGTTGCTAGACTGTTCATACACATTTTAACGGGCCAAGTTGAAGAGCTACTGTCCGTTATTGTTTGTGCAAATAATATGCTGATTCATGTTCCCTTGCATTTTGCAACTATCAGGTCCATGGTTAGTCTGGCTTTCGCCAGACCAAGCTCAATCTTTTAAGAAATCGAAAAGGAATCGCCGGCAGATCAGGCTGAGTTCACCCAGCCTAGTCCATGGTAGGCGCCCGATAGAAATATTGTTTAAATTTTGCGATTGAGATATCCACGCACTGGCACACCCCCTGCGACGTGTTCGCCCCCGGTTTCAGAGCTATTCTAAATGCAAAAATGCATAGAGGGAGTTATGACAAAACCGTGACTGTTAACATAAGCTATATAACAGGGTTCCCGCGGATCCTTAAAAAGTCGTTAAAAGTCTTAAATACAACGTTTGGTTTTTAAGGCCTAAAAAAGTCTTAAATTGCCTGGGATGTCTTGAATTTTTGAAAGGGAGGTATTAAATTTGCGAATGGGACCGCCAGCGAGTGAGCGAGTGCAAGAGAGCGAGTGAAATGTCTCCATTCGATTTTTCGTGCATTTAAAACACAATTGTATAAGTGTCTATGAGGCTACTGGAGGAGGTGTAGTGGTTGCAGAGTGAAGATGTTTTTCACGGGTGTGGTTAAAGGTGTGAAAACGGTAATAATATGTACAAATATGCCTGACGTTTTCGTGGTGTAGCCAAGGCCTGAGAGATACGCAGGTAGCCTACGTGAGTGGTAGAATGAGCGGGAGAAAGAGTTGGTAAGCCAGTTAGCGATAGGGTGGCCACCCAGCTAACAATTTCTGGGAACCATAGTTTTTGGTTTCAGGAACGTTCGTTTTTGGTTCCCAAACGTTCCCCGAAGGTTAGTTTTTGAGTAAGTTTTGGTTCCCATGGAAAGCTTATAAAACGTTACCTGAATTGTTCCCCTAACGTTATCTAAAGGTTGCAACCTTTAGAGAACCTTCCCCTAACGTTGCCTAACCGTTGCATACGTTTGAATTTAGGCAGGACATAGCCTATGGATTTTAAAAGCCCTGTCCGGCGCAGCCTCAAGCCGGATGCTCATTTTTCCTTTTCGGAGTTGCGCTGGGCATCATGGTTTCACAAACTATGGACGCCAAGACTGCTGGTCAAATTATGCGCAGTGCTTCTGTCACTCGTCTGATAATTTGCTGCGAAGGAAGGAACCACGGACTGACAGAAAAAGAAAACAAACGTTTTCGCAATCAAGAGGAAATACTGTACATGTTAAGTTGATCTGTTTGCATCTTTCCAGCGTGTGTTGCTGGCCTAGCCTAGGGAAGAAAATATCTGTCTAAGTTATAATACCTAATACCTGTAATATCTGTCAGCAGCTTGCTTGCTAGCCTTTCCCAGTAGGCCTACTTCGCAAAAGTTGTGAAATATAGCTGCATTTTTTTTTTGAATGTCGGCGACTGGCTACGTGCGTTCATAATACGTGCGTGCTTGAGATGAAACCAGCAGTTTCAGCAGGATCCGAGGAGGACCCTGAATTAATTTAAAACAAGTCAATGGTTTTACAATGTTTCAGTCAAGCTTTGGTTGGTTTAGATACAACTGGTATGCAAAATGTAAAGTCGTGGATTAACTTTAATTTGCTGTGTTGCATATGGGACAATATGCACATAGTAAATTATATAAAGTAGGCCTATTCAAATATTTAAATAGCTTAGTCTAACTGAAAAAAATATTGAAGAGAATCCAGTCCAGTGCATATGTCTTTGGCAAGTAGCCTAGGCTACTACAGACACAGGTGAAGAACAGTCAGCCTCAGCCAGTAAGCACAACCAGATATGTACAGCCAGCTTCAAAAGCAACCAGCCCAGACCCTAAAATTGGGCATTTATAGCTGTGAAGGTAATTCACACACAATTATTTTTCTTTCACTAAAATATATGTGGTAACTTCTGTAGACATTCAAAATGGGGTGGGGGAATTAGTAGGAAAAAAACTATTGCATAAAACAGTTTTAAGTTGTCGTATGTATCTTTTTGCCGTGGTATAGTCTTCATTTTTCCATTTAGATGTCTTGAAAAGGTCTTAAAAGTCTTTAAATTTGCACTTGGAAAATGTGCAGATACCCTGTATAAGGTAGACCCTATGCTAGGCCTATTACACAACATAAATTGTCACTAGGCTATGCTGGCGACCCAAATAAAATCTCCTTTGGGAACCAATGGCTTACAGTATCAAGCGGACTTAAGCTGCCACCTCTTGGCGAAAAGTTAATAGTTTTGCATATCAGTAGTAATACATTTCAAACAGCTGTGTGAATCACGGAAAGCGACACTTCTAAATGGAACCCTACCCACTGTAAAGTAGCTCAAGGTCTGTGGCTAAAGCAGCCATAATGAAAGCGTTATCACTGTTTGGATACTTCACACACATGTTTTTTAATCGCAGACTACTACCAGAGAGGGTTAAAGCGGAGCGCTAGTAATCAAGGATCTTTGCTACTACTACCAAGCTGAAATCAAAGCACATCGACTCCCCTCTCACACCCTAAACACGCACTTCGAACAAACAACGTCTCAGTCTCATGGTATAGCCATAGGCAAAACTGTATTGGACCGGTGTAATGTTGGTACTAAATCATCCATCACAAAGAATGATTTTTGTATCACGTGCAACAAATATGTGTAGGTACAGCCCTGCCCTGGATACATCTCTCAACGTGCGCTCTAAAACATTTGGTTTAAATGGAAATGTAGATCACGGGTGCGTTAATAAATCTACATTGCGGCGAGTTGACACAAATTATTCACTTTGACGAATTTATGTAGTTTCAGTCCTAGTTACTTTACTTTGAGCCATGCTCTTCCTTACTTGAATCACCTTTGAACATAGAGGATTGAAGTAGCCTATATGGGTGTTTGGGAATGAACGTTGACTCAGATGCTTTTTGAGACTTTGAGCTAAATGTCCCAGCCCGGTGTTTAGGATGCATCATAGACAGGTTATTTTTCAGGTAGCCTATATATTTTCCATTAGAAAACCAGCGAATGTGTTGTGGCTAACTCACTTAGCTCCTGTTAGTAGCCTAGGTTATGGTCATAAGCAAATGAGATGACAGTCGAAAGATGCCATTAGTGCTGTTATCAATTTGCTTGGTAGCCTATAACCGCATTTATGGTTTTCTACAAATACATCAATAATCAAATTGGCCTCCATCACTCAACCAATGCTAACGGTAACATTATTTTACCTAGGCCTACTCTAGGCTATTGATATAACTTAAGATTAACGTAGCCTACCTGCAGTAAAAACCAAGCATGTCCGATAAACATTCTCAGATTTATTTCGGCTTCAAGAAGAAATGGGAATTACATGTCATGCAGAAATCATTCTACCCTTATTAGACGTTCTCTGCGGTAAACTACAATATTGTCCTTGTAGGAAGCGTAGTGTCTTTCCAACCCACTTTAGATTAACTTCCAACAAAATTATGTCTCACTGCAACGATGCGCCATCTGGTGGACAAGCGACTACGTGACGCCAATACTGGAAATGCAGCCAAATTATTATGAAATTTAAATTTAAATTATTTAGTTTTCCTTTAATCCTACTGAATTTGTAATTATGTATCGGCCGTTGTAATTGCCGATACTGATGGTATGTGCGTGCCTGTTAGTGTGTGTGCGTGTGTATGTGTGCACCACCATCTACAGGCCACTAAATGTATACATAACTTAATTTTTTAGCCCCCCCCCCCCCATGGATGCAATTCTACGAAACTTGGCATAGCCCCATAAAATTTGGTGCAATTCTGAACATCTTAACTGAAGAGAGGGGTGATTAAAGCATGAAAGCGATTAAAGAATGATTGCATTTTCATTTTACCGGGGGGGGTGCAAATCACAAATGAGTGACTATGGGCTAGGTTGATGTGGGCCCTTGAGACCAACATACCATAAAAATGTCTTCATCCTCGGTGCCACGGTTCAGGTAGTTATTTAGGAAAAACTGCATTTTTTGGGTTTCGGGGGGCCCAGCGCGGTGGGGAAGTGGCCCCCAGGGACCAAACGAATTTTTTCCGTAAAAGTCTAGTGGGGCTACATACCCACCAAATTTCATGTGCCCAGGTGTTTCGGTGCCCCGGGTATCGTTGACCAAAATTTCAGGAAGTAGATGACGGGAAAAAAAAACAAAACAAAAAAACTTTGACAATCCCTATATGACCGCCGCTAGCGAAGCTAGCTCTAGTGAGCCCAGCCTGCACTCTGTGTAATGGGAGAGCAACTCCATCCATTCACCCACCAGGTCTCTGTCATATTTGCAGTGGTTAAATAAACCAAACACACACACATGGGGAGGCTGTCTTGGAAGAGAAATGCATCTCTGATGTTACTTAAAATTCAGCCTCCACTCAGCACAGCACTCTTCCCTCTACTTTTAATTAACAAACTGTTTCAGATGTATACTTCATTTTGCCATTGCAGGATGGAAACAAAATCCCACTAATCTATTGAGCAGGTACCAGGGAAACGCCTCCAAGACTTGATGCAAACTGCTGCATCAATGGGTTGGTAGACAAAGGTCATATCCCCACTCAAAAAAGACCTACAAAGACTTTTCATACAGGGCATATTAGAGCATAATGTTATTGTCATTTTTAATACAATGTAGCCTGAAGAACAATTGAATCTCATCACAATGAACATGATATGTCTAGACAACATGTGATGTCTGTGTACAGATACAAGGTAATATCCTCGTCTCGTAATATATCGTCTCATATGAAATTATAGTAATGGAAAGCCTTTATTACAGTGCATGAAAATGCAATGTTCTGTTATCCGAAGTCTTCTTCTTCTTATTATTATTATTATTATTGGGGGCCAAGCAGCGAAGCTGCGAGGCAACCCACAGTGATTCTACGTTTTCTTATTATTATAACAAAACGCTCATTTGCCATTGAACCATACAGTAAAAAGTTGGGAAACTTGGCACATTGATTCGGTGCAGTAATATGATTAATTTCACTAAGTTTCATGTCAAGTGCTCTACCGCCACCATTGTGTCAAATTTTGCATTACATCTATGCGGTTAACGTTTCAGCCGTACACATTGAGGTATATTTGGAATCCTTGGATGAAGCCGAACTCAACGCACCCCATGATGTCATTTTCCACCATATTGGACCTTACGCCATATTGGATTTCATCAAAAACACTTCAAAGTTTTCACAGGTCACAAAATGTGTCCGATTTTCACGAAACTTGACGCAGATCATCGTCAGACAATGACTCATGAAGGCATTGTTTTTTTTAACCCATTTTCAAAACCTGTCGGCCGTCACGACCAATCAAGTTTGGCGGCAAAGCCGCCAAACAGGAAGTGAAGTAACATCTCAGCAAAGCTTTCACATATCAAAACCAAACTCAATACATGGGTACTACAATACTGTCAGTTGTTATCAACTATGACTCCTGCCAACTGTTTCCAAATAAAAATTTGTTTGGCATTTTATGTTAATATACAGTATGTTTATATTTTCATGCACTGGTCATTTCCTCGAAATTACATTTTCTAGTTGTTTATTAAGGCTTGTTTTGTTCTATGAGACATTACGTCTCATTGTGTCTTCCTGGCTAAAGCTGATATTTAATAGCTGAGAGCTAAGCTGCTTCGATACGTGCTTTTTCAGATCACATCTCATCAGACTTCTCATCGTCCTTGCTAAGATCATACACAACTGTCAGTCAATGCGTCCTGGTGTCAGTGGAAGTGACAGCTTGCTTTGACATGGCAGGTGGAACCACTTCAGACAGGGGGATGGAGCATATTTTATACATCAGGATATCTGAACTTGAAAGCCTCGGCCGTGGTAATCAGAAATGATGTTCCCGCCTGAAGTGCTTCACTACTTAAAAGTCTAATGGGTCTGATATCCCAGGGAGCAGGACATTTTGGAGCGGATACGGCTCAGATCTGTTCTGGGATCAGGGGGGAGCCGCTGTCTGCGGGAGGGACGCTCCAACAGGAACAGCCCTGTGCCGTCCCAACAGAGCCTGAAGCCTGCTGTCTGTACCCAACGCAAGGCTTCTTGAGCAGCACCCTCTCTGACTTGGAGACATGACATCCCAGACAAATCACAAAAGACATTCATGAATGCATTGTGAATTATGAAAATGAGTTCATACAGGTTAAAATGAGTTCATACAGGTCAGTTCTCATAATGGATGCAGGTTGTATAGAAGACTGCTGAACTTTTACTTTTGCACTCTTACTCTCCTGTTTCAATGCCCAGTTAGCAGGTGAATCTGTTACCAAGCTGGCCCTGGTCTGGCCCTGACTGGACCTATAATTGGCCCAGATCCAGCTCCTATCTGTCTGGCTAGTGTGTTGTTCAGTTCAATGTTCAGTGAGTGCTTCTGCATGCTCATGACTACTGGCGTGAGATGCTTCAGGAAGAGACCCACTGCAACATGTAAGCTGACTCCTGCAGGGAATCCTGGCAGATTAGTTGTCTCTCTGAAGTGTTGTGACAGGACTTTGGGTGACTCAGCAGTCTAATGCGAGCCTCGGCGGGGGTTTGGTTATCATCCATGTCTCACATTCTGCTTTTCAAAGTTGTTTGGTGCTCAGTAGGAGCTGCATTGTCTTTCAAATAATGTTCTCTATTTCCTGTATGTTTCTTGTGTGTGTGTGTGTGTGTGTGTGTGTGTGTGTGAACAAGACAGTGCTCTGGAGTGGGAGAAGAAATGGATTGAATGTATCTGACCTTTGAGGATGCATAATGAATGTATGGGTATATATGTATGTATGTGTGTGTGTGTGTATGAGTGTGAGTGTGTGTGTGAGTGTGGGTGTGTGAGAGAGAGAGATAGATAGAGAGAGAGAGAGAGAGAGAGAGAGAGAGAGAGAAAAGACACATACATTATTGGCCATAAATTCTAACCCGTTCCTATTGTTCACAAGTCATCTTATCTAATTCTGCTGCTATGACAGATTCCCAGAGGGGCCCAAACTCCTTCACAGCCACTGGTTTGCACTATTAATTATTAATCTTGTTAAACATTGGCTCATCTGAGGAGATAACAAGAACTAAGCAGCTTTTCCTCAGATGACATTCGAGTAGCTAAACCAGGAGGGCCACAGCCTCACTTCCCTTCTCCCCTTTGCTCACCAGCAGGGGTTAAATTAGGCAAGAACAGAGGGAATAAACAGAGAGAGAGAGAGAGAGAGAGAGATGGAATGAGAGAAAGAGAGGGAGAGACCAATGTTATTAGAGTTGTGAATCTTCAATAGCCTCACTATAATTCAAAGGGAGATGATTTTGAAATGATCCTTGATGCATTGCATCCTTCATGTGTTTTATGCATACATGCACACAGATGTGAATTCTATTTCCTGTTTAAAAATAGCATTATCTGGACTAGCTGCGTATTATCTTGTATTATTTTCATTATGTGCGACAAGGTAAAATAAGTTCATATGTAGATCTTGTCGTGGTAAATGTATTATTTCAGTAGCCTATCACTTTTACAAGATTGGAAATGTGCACAATTGCCATAGCAATGCTACTACTGATGAGTGCATTGCAGAGTTGAATAAAGGCCAACAAATTATATAAAATTATATGTGATATGCCAAGTTTTGCCTTTCTTTAGAAAGTCTCTGCACCAATGCTCATCATGTCTACTAACTAAGTGCTGTTTTTTCCCTGAGATTTTGGCACTTGAGCTGCGAAAGTGACAGATGTTTTGCACTGTGGTAATTGGAGCGATTGTGAGCTAATTTTCTCAGCAGGCCGGCCGTCTCCCTTTGGAGACACAGCAAAGAGCAAGATGCCGCCTCCCTTTGGGTGGGCCCTCAAACGGATGCCAGCACATTCAAACGGCATTAGGCGACTGTACCGTGTTAGGTTGACACTCATTTGAATAATACCAGCTGCTTTCTATTTTTTCTCTCTCTATCTTCCTTTCTCTCTCTGTCTCTCTCACACACACACGCACATACACAAATACACAATACACACACTCACACACACACACACACACACACAGAGAGAGAGAGAGAGAGAGAGAGAGAGAGAGAGAGCCAGTGAGCAGTGCCCTGTCTGATGCTATTACAGCCAGACACCATCACAAGCAGCAGAAGTAGGGAAGAGAGACAAAAAAGGAAAAAGAGAAGAGAAGGTGAGAAATTCGGTGCACCAGAGGGAGAGATGGATGTGTGACTGCAACAGTGGGAGGGTGTTTGTGTGAGAGATACTGTGTCTGTTGTGCGTGTAAGAAGAGGTAAGAGGTGTGTGTGTGTGTGTGTGTTAGAGAGAGAGATAGAGAGAGAGAGAGAAAGGGAGTGTGTGTGTGTGTGTATGTGTGTGTGTGTGTACGTGTGTGTATGTACTGTATGTGTGTGTGTGTGTGTGAGTGTGTAAGAAGACAGCGAGAGAGCAAGAGAGGGAGGGTGAGGGTGTCTCCCTGAGAGAGGGCAACCATGTTTGCTCATGACAACCATTTTAATCCTGCTCATTAATTTAACATCACGACGGACTGAAGAAAGCAGCTGAGACGTGACACGGTCACAGCCTGCTGGGAAGGTAAGGGCCAATGTCACCTGCTGATCTTCAACCTGCCCTCAATGAACTGAACAACACAACTGTGTTTCAAAAACCTGCTGACTGAAACAGCCATTTTGGTTCTGGCGTTCCGTGAACCTCATCTCTGCCACATGGCCATGCATGAGTGTATGAGAGTGTGCTTGCTATGGCACAACAACACGTTACATTTATATAGCGCTTTTCTCGACACTCAAAGCACTTCACAGGGAAGGCCATGGCACGGCAGGCATTATGCGCCAGAACGCTCACCACACACACCAGCTTGAGGGGGAGAGTGAGGGAGTGAATGAGCCAATTCCATGGGGGACGATTACGACAAGCATATTTCTATATTTTTGATAGCTTCCTTGAGGCCTCAAACTAGCTGACTGAAGGGTTGCTTTTACAGCTGCTATATCAAATATGACTCTGTATTGTCAAAAGTAGCAAGGAACTATCTAACTTCTAATTCAATAAGCCAGCACGCCTCTTCCAGGGGGCTATATTCTACTTTAGTTAACATACAAGGCTAATCAGAGTGAGTCTGTCCCTTAAGACAGGCTCTGCTCTGCTCATCCAGTCCGTTTGATTATTGCCTTATCTGCAGACATCCCGGTTCCAGAAAGTCCTGCCATATACAGTATTCTTTCTACCTGTGCACTTAACACAGGTGATATCACTAATTATCAGATCTACCTGGCGGCTAATTAGGATGAGCTGGTTTACTAAATGCTTGGATCAAATACTTGGCAGGACTTTTACTTTCTGAACCCGGGATGTCCACCTCTGCATCTGGCCAGCTTCTTCAACAGGGATCATTTGTCCTGCTCCTACAATCCAGAGTGTGTGAGGCTTCAGAGGCCAGAAGAGCGCTAGGCTAATTGATGGGGATATCCATCATCATTATGCTGCACTGTCACACTTGGAGCCAGGGACCGGCCCATGGCACAGACCTCCGGCCCCTCATTGGAGCAGGAGAGGGATGGACAGATGAGACGTCCAGTGCTGAGAAAGAGAGAGGCGGAGAGACAGACTGAAGGAAGGACACACAGCCAGCTCAAATATTGAATGTACTCCATGATGAGCTTCCATTGTTTCCACGTCATAGTTACTGCATGGATCACAGGCATTGTGCTGTGTTCTACACCTAACGGATGTTGGCTATCGTTAGGCAGGCTATCACAGGGCTTATAAAGCAAGCGACATTTCTGTGCCT